>NW_028227353.1:290340-452669 GCF_978045245.1 Mus caroli
TAAAAATTCACAAGGTCAGACCTAGAACATGAAGAGAAACCATGAAAAAAGCGGAAAATTAAAAATTCACACTGTGTTACCCAGAATATGGGGAGAAACACTGAAAAATGTGGAAAATTAAAAATTTACACTGAAGGACCTGGAATATGGCACAAAAACCTGAAAAACTTGGAAATGAGAAAATCACACTGTAGGACCCAGAATATGATGAAAACACCTGAAAAACATGGAAAATTAAAAATTCACACTGAAGGACCCGGAATATGGCTACAAAACCAGAAAAAATAAAAACTCACACTGAAGGACCCAGAATATGGCGAGATAACCTGAAAAAAGTAGAAAATTAAAAATTCACACTGAAAGACCCCGAATATGGCGAGAAAACCTGAAAGGTGGAAAATGAGAATAATCACACTGTAGGACCCAGAATTGGGAAAAAACATGAAAAATATCGAAAATGAGAAAATCACACTGTAGGACCCAGAATATGCCGAGAAACCATGAAAAACGTGGAAAATTAAAAACACACACTATAGGACCCAGAATATGGCCAGAAACCCTGAAAAAGTACAAAATTAAAAACTCACACTGAAGGACCCCAAATATTGCGATTAAACCTGAAAAAAGTGGAAAATGAGAAAATCACACTGTATTACCCAGAATATGGCAAGAAATACTGAAAAACCTGGAAAATTAAAAATTCACACTGAAGGACGTGGAATATGGCTAGAAAACCTGAAAAACATGGAAATGAGAAAATCACACTGTAAGACCCAGAATATAACGAAAAAACCTGAAAAACGTGGAAAATAAAAAATTCACACTGAAGGACCCAGAATATGTCGAGAAAACCTGAAAAACGAGGAAAATTAAAACCTCACACTGAAGGATCCCGAATATGGCGAGAAAACCTGAAAAAGTTTAAAAATGATAATAATCACACTGTAGGACCCAGAATTGCGAAAAAATTTGTAAAAAGTCCTAAATGAGAAAATCACACTGTAGGACCCAGAATATGGCGAGAAACCCTGAAAAAAGTAGAAAATTAAAAACTCCCACTGAAGGACGCCGAATATGGAGAGAAAACCTGAAAAAGGTGGAAAATGAGATAATCACAGTGTAGAACCAAGAATATGCCACGAAACCCTGAAAAACGTGGAAAATTAAAAATATACACAATAGGACCCAGAATATGGCAAGAAAACCTGAAAAAATTAGAAAATTAAAAACTCACACTGAAGGACCCAAAATATGGCGAGGAACCCTGAAAGGTGGAAAATGAGAAATCACAGTGATGAACGAAAAAACTTGAAAAACGTCGAAAATGAGAAAATCACAGTGGAGGACCCAGAATATGCCTAGAAACACTGAATACATGAAAATTAAAAATTCACACTGTATTTCCCAGAATATGGCAAGAAATACTAAAAAACGTGGAAAAGTAAAAATTCACACTGAAAGACCTGGAATATGGCAAGAAAACCAGAAAAACAAGGAACATTAAAAATTCACACTGAAGGACCCAGAATATGGCGAAAAACCCTGAAAAATGTAGAAAATTAAAAGCTCACACTGAAGGACCCCAAATATGGCGAAAAAAACCTGAAAAAGGTGGAAAATGAGAAAACCACACTGTAGGTCCTAGAATTACGAAAAAACTTGAAAAACTAGGAAATTAGAAACTCACACTGAAGGACCCCGAATATGGCGAGAAAACCTGAAAAAAGGTGGAAAATGAGAAAATCACACTGTAGGACCCAGAATTGCGAAAAAAACTTGAAAACCGTCGAAAATAAAAAAAAAATCACACTGTAGGACCCAGAATATGCGGAGAAACCCTTGAAAAACGTGGAAAAATAAAATACACGCTGTAGGAACCAGAATATATTGAGAAACCCTGAAAAAGTAGAAAATCAAAAACTCACACTGAAGGACCCCAAATACGGGGAGAAATCCTGAAAAACGTGGAAATGAGAAAATCACACTCTAGGACCAAGAATATGACGAAAAAATCTGAAAAACCAGGAAAATTAAAAATTCACACTGAAGGACCGGGAATATGGCAAGAAAACCTGAAAAACGAGGAAAATTAAAAACACAAACTGAAGGACCCGGAATATGGCGAGAAAACATGAAAAACATGGAAAATTAAATATTCACACTGAAGGACCCAGAATATGCTGAGAAAACCTGAAAAAGATGGATAATGAGCATTTCACAGTGTAGGACACAGAACATGACGAAAAAAAACTTAAAAACGCTTAAAATTAAAAATTCACACTGTAGGACCAGAATATGGCGAGAAACCCAGAGAAACGTGGAAAATTTAAAAATCACACTGTAGGACACAGAATATGGCGATTAACCCTGTAAAAAGTAGAATATTAAAAACTCACACTGAAGTACCCCGAAAATGGCAAGAAAACCTGAAAAAGGTGGAAAATGAGAAAATCACACTGTAGGATCCAGAATTGCGAAACAAAAAACTTGAAAAATGTCAAAAATGAGAAAATCACACTGTAGGACCCAGAATAGGGCGAGTAACCCTGAAAAACGTGGAAAATTAAAAATACACGCTGTAGGACCCAGAATATGGCAAGAAACCCTGAAAGAATTAGAAAATTAAAAACTCACACTGAAGGACCCGGAATATGGCGAGAAAACCTGAAAAAGGTGGAAAATGAGAAAATCACACTGTAGGACCCAGAATTACGAAAAAAACTTTAAAAACGTGGAAAATGAGAAAATCACTCTTCAGGACCCAAAATATGCCAAGAAACCGTGAAAAACGTGAAAATTAAAAATTCACACTGTCAGACCCACATTATGGCGAGAAACCTTGAAAAAAATTGGACAATAAAAATTCACACTGTATTACCCAGAATACGGCCAGCAACCCTGAAAAAAGTAGATAACTATAAACTCACACTGATGGACGAGGATATGGCTAGAAAACATGAAAAAGGTGGAAAATGAGAAAATCACACTGCAGGACCCAGAATATGCTGAGAATCCCTGAAAATCGTGGAAAATTAAAAATTCACACTGAAGGACCCGGAATTTGGCGAGAAAACCTGAAAAACGAGGAAAATTAAAAATTCACACTGTATTACCCAAAATATGGGGAGAAATACTGAAAAACGTGGAAAATTAAAAATTCACACTGCAGGACCTGGAATATGGCAAGAAATCCTGAAAAACTTGGAAACGAGAATATCACACTGTAGGACCCAGAATATGATGAAAAAACCTGGAAAACGTGGAAAATTAAAAATTCACACTGAAGGAATCAGAATATGGCGAGAAAACCTGAAAAAACGAGGAAAATTAAAAACTCACACTGTAGAACCTAGATTATGGCGAGATAACCTGAAAAAGGTAGAAAATGAGAAAATCACATGTAGGACCCAGAATTGTGAGAAAACCTGAAAAAGGTTGAAAACGAGAAAATAACACTGCAGGAGCCAGAATATGCTGAGAAAACCTGAAAAACATTGAAAATTAAATATTCACACTATAGGACCCTGAATATGGCGAGAAACACTGAAAAAGGAAAAAAACGAGAAAATCACACTGTAATAATCAGAATATGACGAAATAACTTAAAAACGTGGAAAATTTTAAATTCACACTGTAGTACCCAGAATATGGCAAGAAAACCTTAAAAACTAGAAATTAAAAAACTCACACTGAAGGACCCCAAATATGGCGAGAAAACCTGAAAAACATGGAAATGAAAAAATCACACTGTAGAACCAGATTATGACGAAGAAACCTGAAAAATGTGGAAAAATAAAAATTCACACTCAAGGACCCGGATATAGCGAGCAAAACTGAAAAATGAGGAAAATTAAAATCTCACACTGAAGGACCCAGAATATGGCGAGAAAACCTGTAAAACCTAGAAAATTAAATATTCACACTGGAGGACACAGAATATTTTGAGAAACTCTGTAAAATCTTGAAAATTAAAAATTCACTCTAAAGGACCAGAATATGGCAAGAAACCTTGAAAAACGTGGAAAATTAAAAATTCACACTGAAGAACCTGGAATATGGCAAGAAAATAAGAAAAACGTGGAAATGAGAAAATCACACTGTATGACCTTGAATATGGCGAGAAAACCTGAAAAACGAGGAAAATTAAAAACTCACACTGAAGGACCCAGAATATGGCGAGAAAACCTGAAAAACATGGAAAATTAAATATTCACAAAGTAGAACCCAGGTTAGGGAGAGAAACACTGAAAAAAGTGGAAAATTAAAAATTCACACTCTAGGAACAGAATATGGCAAGAAAACTTGAAAAACGTGGAAAATCGAAAATTCACACTGTAGGACTCAGAATATGCCGAGAAGACCTGAAAAAGTTGGAAAATGAGAAAATCACACTGAAGGACCCAGAATATGACGAAAAAAACTTAAAAAGGTTTAAAATTAAAAATTCATACTGTAGGACACAGAACATGGCAAGAAAACCTGAAAAACGTGAAAAATTTAAAATTCACACTGTAGGATGCAGAATATGGCGAGAAACACTGAAAAAAGTAAAAAATTTAAATCTCACACTGAAGGACCCTGAATATGTCGAGAAAACCTGAAAAAGGTGGAAAATGAGAAAATCACACTATAGGACCCAGAATTGCGAAAAAAAATTGAAAAACGTCGAAAATGAGAAAATCACACTGTAGGACCCAGAATATGCCGAGAAACCCTGAAAAATGTGCAAAATTAAACATACACGCTGTAGGACCCAGAATATGGCAACAAACCATGAAAAAACTAAAAAACTAAAAACTCACACTGAAGGACCACGAATATGGTGAGAAAACATGAAAAAGGTGGTTAATGACAAAATCAACTGTAGGACCCAGAATATGATGAAAAAAACTTAAAAACGATTAAAATTAAAAATTCACACTGTAGGACCCCGAATATGGTGAGAAAATCTGAAAATGTTTAAAAATGAGAAAAATACACTGTAGGACCCAGAATATGCTGAGAAACCCAGAAAAACGAGGAAAAATAAAAATATGCTTTGAAGGAGCCAGATTATGACAGGAAACCCTGAAAAAAGTAGAAAATTAAAAACTTACACGGAAGGACCCTGAATATGGCAAGAATACCTGAAAAAGGTGGAAATAGAGAATAATCACACTGTAGGACACAGAATTGCGAAAAAACATGAAAAACGTAGAAAATGAGAAAATCACACTGTAGAACCCAGAATTACGAAAAAATTTATAAAACGTGGAAAATGAGAAAATCACACTGCAGGACCTAGAATATGCTGAGTAACCCTGAAAAACATGAAAATTAAAAATTCACACTGTCGGACACAGAATATGGCGAGAAACCATGAAAAAAGTGGAAAATTAAAAATTCACACTGTATTACCCAGAATATGGCGAGAAATACTGAAAAACATGGAAAATTAAAAATTCACCCTGAAGGACCTGGAATATGGCAAGAAAACCTGAAAAACGAGAAAATGAGAAAAATCACACTGTAGTACCCAGAATATGACGAAAAAACCTGAAAAACGTGGAAAATTAAAAACTCACACTGAATGACCCAGAATATGGCAAGAAAACCTGAAAAAAGTAAAAAACTAAAAATTCACAATGAAAGACCCCGAATATGGCGAGAAAACCTGAAAAAGGTGGAAAATGAGAATAAATGACTGTAGGACCCAGAATTGCGAAAAAACTTGAAAAACTTCGAAAATGAGAAAATCACACTTTAGGACCCAGAATATGCCGAGAAACCCTGAAAAACATGGAAAATTGAAAATACGCGCTGTTGGACCCAGAATATGGTGAGAAACCGTAAAAACGTGGTAAATTAAAAATACACTCTGTTGGACCCAGAATATGGCAAGAAACCCTGCAAAAGGTGAAAAATGAGAAAATCACACTGTAAGACCCAGAATTACGAAAAAACCTGAAAAACTTGGAAAATGAGAAAATCACACTGCAGGAAACAGAATATGCCGAGAAACCCTGAAAAACGTGGAAAATTAAAAATTCACACTGAAGGACCCGGAATATAGCGAGAAAACCTGAAAAAGGTGGAAAATGAGAAAATCACATGTAGAACCCAGAATAGCGAAAAAACTTGAAAAAGGTGAAAAATGAGAAAATCACACTGCAGGACCCAGAATATGCTGAGAAACCCTGATAATCATGGAAAATTAAATGTTCACACTGTAGGACCCAGAATATGCCTAGAAACCCTTGAAAAACTTGGAAAAATAAAATACACGCTGTAGGAACCAGAATATATTGAGAAACCCTGAAAAAGTAGGAAATCAAAAACTCACACTGAAGGACCCCGAATATGGGGAGAAATCCTAAAAAACGTGGAAATGAGAAAATCACACTCTAGAACCCAGAATATGACGAAAAAACCTGAAAAACATGGAAAATTAAAAATTCACACTGAAGGTCTGGGAATATGGTGAGAAAACCTGAAAAACGAGGAAAATTAAAAACACAAACTGAAGGACCCAGAATATGGCGAGAAAACATGAAAAACATGGAAAATTAAATATTCACACTGTAGGACCCAGAATATGGCGAGAAACACTGAAAAAGGAGGAAAATGAGAAAATCACACTATAGGACCAGAATATGGCAAGAAACCTTGAAAAACGTGGAAAATTAAAAATTCACAATGTAGGACCCAGAATATGCTGAGAAAATCTGAAAAAGTTGGATAATGAGAATATCAAACTGTAGGACCCAGAACATGACGAAAAAAACTTAAAAACGTTTAAAATTAAAAAATCAAACTGTAGGACCTGAATATGGCGAGAAACCCTGAGAATCGTGGAAAATTTAAAAATCACACTGTAGGACGCAGAATATGGCGATTAACCCTGTAAAAAGTGGAATATTAAAAACTCACACTGAAGTACCCCGAAATTGGCAAGAAAACCTGAAAAAGGTGGAAAATGAAAAAAATCACACTGTAGGACCCAAAATATGCTGAGTAACCCTGAAAAACTTGGAAAATTAAAAATACACGCTGTAGGACCCAGAATATGGCAAAAAACCCTGAAAGAATTAGAAAATTAAAAACTCACACTGAAGGAACTGGAATATGGCAAGAAAACCTGAAAAAGTGGAAAGTCTCTCTCTGTCTCTCTCTCTATGTCTCTCTCTGTCTCTCTCTTTCTCTATCTCTGTCTCTCTCTATTTCTCTCTGTCTCTATCTGTCTCTCTCTCTGTCTCTCTCTGTCTCTCTCTCTCTCTCTGTCTCTCTCTTTCCCTCTCTCTGTCTCTCTCTGTCTCTATCTCTGTCTCTATCTGTCTCTCTCTCTGTCTCTCTCTGTCTCTCTCTCTCTCTCTGTCTCTCTCGTTCCCTCTCTCTGTCTCTCTCTGTCTCTATCTCTGTCTCTCTCTGTCTCTCTCTGTCACTCTGTCTCTCTCTGTCTCTCTCTGTCCCTCTCTGTCTCTCTCTGTGTCTTTCTTTGTCTCTCTTTGTCTCTCCCTGTCTCTCTCTGTCTCTCTCTTTATGTCTCTCTCTGTCTCTCTCTTTCTCTCTCTCTGTATCTCTCTGTCTCTCTTTGTCTCTCTCTGTGTTTTTCTTTGTCTCTCTCTGTCTCTCTTTGTCCCTCTCTGTAACTCTCTCTATGTCTCTCTCTGTCTCTCTCTTTCTCTATCTCTGTCTCTCGCTGTTTCTCTCTGTCTCTATCTCTCTGTGTGTCTCTTTCTTTCCCTCTCTCTGTCTCTATCTCTTTCTCTCTATGTCTCTCTCTGTCACTCTGTCTCTCTCTGTCTCTCTCTGTCTCTCTCTGTCTATCTGTCTCTCTCTGTCTCTCTCTGTCTCTCTCTCTGTCTCTCTCTGTCTCTCTCTGTGTCTTTCTTTGTTCTCTCTGTCTCTCTGTCTCTCTCTGTCTCTCTCTGTGTCTCTCTCTATCTCTCTCTCTGTCTCTCTCTGTCTCTCTCTGTCTCTCTCAATGTATCTCTCTGTCTCTCTATGTCTCTCTCTGTGTCTTTCTTTGTCTCTCTCTGTCTCTCTCTGTCTCTCTCTGTCTCTCTGTGTGTCTCTCTCTGTCTCTCTCTCTATCTCTGTCTCTCTCTGTCTTTCTCACTCTGTCTCTGTCTCTCTCTGACTCTCTCTGTCTCTCTCTTTCTCTCTGTCTATCTCTGTCTCTATCTCTGTCTCTCTCTGTCCTTCTGACTCTTTCTGTCTCTCTCTGTCTCTCTCTCTGTCTCTCTCTGTCTCTCTCCTTCTCTCTCTCTTTCTCTCTCTTTCCCTCTCTCTGTCTCTCTCTGTCTCTATCTCTGTCTCTCTCTGTCTCTCTCTGTAACTCTGTCTCTCTCTGTCTCTCTCTGTCTCTCTCTGTCAATCTGTCACTCTCTGTCTCTATCTCTGTTTCTCTCTGTCTCTGTCTTTCTCTGTGTCTTTCTTTGTCTCGCTCTGTCTCTCTCTGTCTCTCTCTGTCTCTCTCTCTATGTCTCTCTTTGTCTCTCTCTTTCTCTATCTCTGTCTCTCTCTGTTTCTCTCTGTCTCTATCTGTCTCTCTCTCTGTCTCTCTCTGTCTCTCTCTGTCTCTCTCTGTCTCTCTCTTTCCCTCTCTCTGTCTCTCTCTGTCTCTATCTCTGTCTCTGTCACTCTGTCTCTCTCTGTCTCTCACTGTCTCTCTCTGTCTCTCTCTGTCTATCTGACTCTCTCTGTCTCTCTATGTCTCTCTCTCTTTCTCTGTCTCTGTCTCTCTCTGTCTCTCTCTGTCACTCTGTCTCTCTCTGTTTCTCTCTGTCTCTATCTGTCTCTCTGTCTCTATCTGTCTCTCTCTGTCTCTCTCTGTCCCTCACTCTGTATCTCTCTGTCTCTATCTCTGTCTCTCTCTGTCTCTCTCTGTCACTCTGTCCCTCTCTGTCTCTCTCTGTCTCTCTCTCTATCTCTCTCTCTCTGTCTCTCTCTGTCTCTCTCTGTCTAACTCTATCTGTCTCTGTCTCTCTCTGTCTCCATCTGTCACTCTGTCGGTCTCTCTCTGTCTCTCTCTGTCCCTTCTGTCTCTATCTCTGTATCTCTCTGTCTCTCTCTCTGTCTCTCTGTCTCGCTCTGTGTCTCTGTCTCTCTCTGACTCTCTCTGTCTCTCTCAATGTATCTCTCTGTCTCACTATGTCTCTCTCTGTGTCTTTCTTTGTCTCTCTCTGTCTCTTTCTGTCTCTCTCTGTGTCTCTCTCTGTCTCTCTCTCTCTATCTCTGTCTCTCTCTGTCTTTCTCACTCTGTCTCTGTCTCTCTCTGTCCCTCTCTCTGTCTCTCTCTGTCTCAATCTCTGTCTCTCTCTGACTCTCTCTGTCTCTCTCTTTCTCTCTGTCTCTCTCTCTTTATCTCTCTGTCTCTCTCTGTCTCTCTTTGTCTCTCTCTCTCTCTGTGTCTCTCTCTGTCTTTCTCTGTCTCTATCTCTGTCTCTCTCTGTCTTTCTCTGGGTCTTCCTTTGTCTCTCTCTGTCTGTCTCTGTCTCACTCTCTGTCTTTCTCTGTCTCTCTCTGTGTCTCTCTCTGTCTTTCTCTGTCCCTATCTCTATCTCTCTCTGTCTCTCTCTGTCCTTCTGACTCTTTCTGTCTCTCTCTGTCTCTCTCTCTGTGTCTCTCTGTGTCTCTCTGTCTCTCTCTATGTCTTTCATTGTCTCTCTCTGTCTCTCTCTGTCTATCTCTCTGTCTCTCTGTGTCTCTCTCTGTCTCTCTCTGTCTCTATCTCTGTCTCTCTCTGTCTCTCTCTGTCTCTCTATGTCTCTCTTAATGTATCTCTCTGTCTCTCTATGTCTCTCTCTGTGTCTTTCTTTGTCTCTCTCTGTCTCTCTCTCTCTCTGTGTCTCACTCTGTCTCTCTCTGTCTCTCTCTGTCTCTATCTCTGTCTCTCTCTGACTCTCTCTGTCTCTCTCTTTCTCTCTGTCTCTCTCTGTCTCTCTTTGTCTCTCTCTCTGTATCTCTCTGTGTCTCTCTGTGTCTCTCTCTGTGTCTCTCTCTGTCTCCTTCTGTCTCTCTCTGTGTCTCTCTGTGTCTCTCTGTGTCTCTCTGTCTCTCTGTGTGTCTCTCTCTGTCTCTCTCTGTCTATCTCTGTCTCTCTCTGTCTCTCTCAATGTATCTCTCTGTCTCTCTATGTCTCTCTCTGTGTCTTTCTTTGTCTCTCTCAGTCTCTCTCTCTCTCTGTCTCACTCTGTCTCTCTCTCTGTCTCTCTTTGTCTCTCTCTCTGTATCTCTCTGTCTCTCTCTGTCTCTCTCTGTCTCTCTCTCTGTGTCTCTCTCTGTCTTTCTTTTTCTCTATCTATATCGCTCTCTGTCTCTCTCTGTGTCTTTTTTTGTCTCTCTCTGTCTCTCTCTGTCTCTCTCTGTCTCTCTTAGTCTCTCTCTGTGTCTTTCATTGTCTCTCTCTGTCTCTCTCTGTCTTTCGGTGTCTCTCTCTCTGTCTCTCTCTGTCTCACTCTCTGTCTCTCTCTGTCTCTATCTCTGTCTCTCTCTGTCTCTCTCTGTCTGTCTCTGTCTGTCTATGTCTATCTCTGTGTCTCTCTGTGTCTCTCTGTGTCTCTCTCTGTGTCTCTCTGTGTCTCTCTGTCTCTCTCTGTGTCTCTCTCTGTCTCTCTCTGTCTCTATCTCTGTCTCTCTCTGTCTCTCTCTCTCTGTATCTCTCTGTCTCTCTCTGTCTCTCTCTGTGTCTTTCTTTGTCTCTCTCTGTCTCTCTCTGTCTCTTTGTGTCTCTCTCTATCTCTCTCTGTCTCTCTCTGTCTCTATCTCTGTCTCTCTCTGTCTCTCTCTGTCTGTCTCTGTCTCTCTGTGTCTCTCTCTCTGTCTCTCTCTGTGTCTCTCTCTGTGTGTCTCTGTCTCTCTCTGTTTCTCTCTCTGTCTCTCTCTGTCTCTAACTCTGTCTCTCTCTGTCTCTCTGACTCTCTCTGTATCTCTCTGTCTCTCTCTGTCTCTCTCTGTGTTTTTCTTTGTCTCTCTCTGTCTCTCTCTGTCTCTCTCTCTGTCTCTCTCTGTCTCTCTCTGTCTCTCTGTGTTTTTCTTTGTCTCTCTCTGTCTCTCTCTGTGTCTCTTTCTGTCTCACTCTGTCTCTCTCTGTCTCTCTCTGTCTCTCTCTCTGTCTCTCTCTCTGTCTCTCTCTGTCTCTCTCTCTTTCTCACTCTGTGTATCTCTGTCTCTCTCTGTGTCTCTCTCTGTCTCACTCTGTCTTTCTCTGTCTCTCTCTGTCTCTCTCTCTGTCTCTCTGTCTCTTTGTCTCTCTCTGTCTCTATCTCTGTCTCTCTCTGTCTCTCTCTGTCTCTCTCTGTCTGTCTCTGTCTCTCTGTGTGTCTCTCTCTGTGTCTCTCTGTGTCTCTATCTGTGTCTCTCTCTGTCTCTCTGTCTCTCTCAATGTATCTCTCTGTCTCTCTATGTCTCTCTCTGTCTTTCTTTGTCTCTCTCTGTCTCTCTCTGTCTCTCTCTGTCTCTCTATGTGACTTTCAGTGGCCCCACACAGCCTCACATATACTTCTAAAAATTTAAAGAAGGGTGTGGCCACTCTAAAAGCTCAACAATTAACAGCATTGTCTCCTCTTCCAGAGTACCTGGGATCAACTACCAGCAACTATATGGTGGCCCATCTCCAGTTCCAGGGGATCAGACAGAGAGACATACAGACAGTGATAAAAATGGCAGGCCTGACTGGTCTTTCTTTCTTTCTTATCCTTTATAAAAAATGTTTATTTATATATTTATTTATGTATTTATTATATATAAGTACACTGTAGCTGTCTTCAGACACTCCAGAAGAGGGTGTCAGATTCTGGAGAATCTAAATCCCTCTTATGGTCTGCATATGATGTACATAAACACAGCCTCACATATACTTCTAAAAATTTAAAGATGTGTGGGGCCACTGAGAGGGCTCAACAATTAACAGCATTGTCTCCTCTTTCAGAGAACCTGGGATAAACTACCAGGACCTTATGGTGGCCCATCTCCAGTTCCAGTGGATCAGACAGACAGACAGACAGAGAGACAGAGATAAGGATGGCAGGCCTGCCTGGTCTTTCTTTATTTCTTATACTTTTTAAAAAATGTTTATTTATTTATTTATTTATTTATTTATTTATGTATGTATGTATTAGCTATAAGTACACTGTAGCCGTCTTCAGACACTCCAGAAGAGGGTGACAGATTCTAGAGTATCTAAATCCCTCTTATGGTCTGAATATAATGTACATAAACATATAATGTACATAAGCATCACATATACTTCTAAAAATTAAAAATGGGTGGGGCCACTGAAAGGGCTCAACAATTAACAGCATTGTCTCCTCTTCCAGAGAACCTGGGATCAACTACCAGCAACTATATGGTGGCCCATCTCCAGTTCCAGGGGATCAGACAGACAGACAGACAGACAGACAGAGATAAGGATGGCAGGCCTGCCTGGTCTTACTTTCTTTCTTATCCTTTTAAAAAATGTTTATTTATTTATTTATTTATTTATTTATGTATTTATTAGATATAAGTACACTGTAGCTGTCTTCAGACACTCCAGAAGATGGTGTCAGATTCTGGAGAATCTAAATCCCTCTTATGGTCTGCATATGATGTACATAAACACAGCCTCCCATATACTTCTAAATATTTAAAGATGGGTAGGGCCACTGATAGGGCTCAACAATTAACAGCATTGTCTCCTCTTTCAGAGAACCTGGGATCAACTACCAGCAACTTTATGGTAGCCCATCTCCAGTTCCAGGGGATCAGACAGACAGACAGACAGACAGACAGAGATAAGGATGGCAGGCCTGCCTGGTCTTACTTTCTATCTTATCCTTTATAAAAAATGTTTATTTATTTATTTATTTACTTATGTATTTATTATATATAAGTACACTGTAGCTGTCTTCAGTCAATCCAGTAGAGGGTGTCAGATTCTGGAGAATCTAAATCCTCTTATAATCTGAATATGATGTACATAAACACAGCCTCACTTATACTTCTAAATATTTAAAGAAGTGTGGGGCCATTGAAAGGGCTCAACAATTAACAGCATTGTCTCCTCTTCCAGAGTACATGGGATCAACTACCAGCAACTATATGGTGGCCCATCTCCAGTTCCAGGGGATCAGACAGACAGACATACAGACAGTGATAAGGATGGCAGGCCTGCCTGGTCTTTCTTTCTTTCTTATCCTTTTTAAAAAAATGTTTGTTTATATATTTATTTATGTATTTATTAGATATAAGTACACTGTAGCTGTCTTCAGACACTCCAGAAGAGGGTGTCAGATTCTGGAGAATCTAAATCCCTCTTATGGACTGCATATGATGTACATAAACACAGCCTCACATATACTTCTAAAAATTTAAAGATGTGTGGGGCCACTGAGAGGGCTCAACAATTAACAGCATTGTCTCCTCTTTCAGGGAACCTGGGATAAACTACCAGCACCTTATGGTGGCCCATCTCCAGTTCCAAGAGATCAGACAGACAGACAGACAGAGAGACAGAGATAAGGATGGCAGGCCTGACTGGTCTTTCTTTATTTCTTATACTTTTTTAAAAATGTTTATTTATTTATTTATTTATTTATTAGATATAAGTACACTGTAGCCGTCTTCAGATACTCCAGAAGATGGTGTCAGATTCTGGAGAATCTAAATCCCTCTTATGGTCTGAATATGATGTACATAAACACAGCCTCACATATACTTCTAAAAATTAAAAATGGGTGGGGCCACTGAAAGGGCTCAACAATTAACAGCATTGTCTCCTCTTCCAAAGAACCTGGGATCAACTACCAGCACCTACAAGGTGGCCCATCTCCAGTTCCAGGGGATCAGACAGACAGACAGACAGGCAGAGATAAAGATGGCAGGCCTGCCTGGTCTTTCTTTCTTTCTTATCCTTTTTAAAAAATATTTATTTATTTATTTATTTATTTATTTATTTATTTATTTATGTATTTCTTAGATATAAGTACACTGTAGCTTTCTTTAGACACTCCAGAGGAGGGTGTCAGATTCTGGAGAATGTAAATCCCTCTTATGGTCTGCATATGATGTACATAAACACAGCCTCACATATACTGAGCTGAGGTGTCACAGGCCAACTGCTGGAATTTCTGAGTACCACCTAGATAGAGAAAAGCTATGCTGTGGTTGCTTAATTTATGTATTTTATTATTTCTATTTGTTGTTTTGTTTTGTTTTATTTGTTTTTAGAGAAGTCCTCTGTCTGTAGCTCTGGCTGACCCAGGACTGCCTACTTGTGTTAATTAGGGTTTCACAGCTGAGAACAGACACCAAGAGCAAGGTAAGGCTTAGAAAACCCTACATTCAGTGGTGGCTCAAGCTCTTAATGAGAACACTCTGTAGGCAGAGGCAGTCAGTTTCTGAGTTCGAGGCCACCCTGGTGAAAGACAGGGCTAGGGTAGAGGCTAGGGTGAGGAAAGAAAGAAAGAAAGAGAAAGAGAGAGAAAGAAAGAGAGAGAAAGAAAGAGAGAGAAAGAAAGAGAGAGAAAGAAAGAGAAAGAAAGAAAGAGAAAGAAAGAAAGAGAGAGAGAGAAAGAGAGAGAGAGAAAGAGAGAGAAAGAAAGAGAGAGAAAAAAAGAGTTTTTATAAAAGTTTTATAAAAAGTGTTAACGTTTTTAAAAATTAAAAAAAAAAAATACCAGATCACCATCACACAGCATTGGCTGTCTTCAGGTGTATCCTTTCAGCCTCCAAAACAAAAAACAACGGCTGGTTGTCTTCAGGTGTATCCTATTCTCGAGTCTTATTTCCAACCTTAGAGCTGGGCTGAGCTGCCTCATTATGTAATTGCAAACCTTCCTTGGTTTGTCTTTTCCATTTCTAAGACTAACAGGCCTTTTTCTATTTATTGAATATGCTCATGACTGTCCTTTAGATATAGTAAATATAACTGTTGCTTATAAAACTTGTTTTCTAGGAATTTTTAAAGGGCAATGGCAGAGTTTATTTATAAAAAAATATTTTGCATTTATTTATTTGTGTGAGTGATGAAGCTCAGGTCTTCAAACTCGTCAGGAGGTATGATTACCTCCCCTCTCTCTCAACCCCTCTCTCTCCTCTCTCAATGATTGTGTAAGAATGTTTTGCATGTGTATGCTGTGCCCACAGACTCCAGAACAGAGTATTAGATCCCCTGGAACTGGAGATGGGCCACCATATATAATACTGGTAATTGAGCCAAGGTTCTCTGGAAGAGGAGACAATGCTCTTAATTGTTGAGCCCTCTCTGTAGCCACATCTTTCTTTCTTTCTTTTTTTTTTTTGAGTATATGTGAGGCTGTGTTTATATACATCATATGCAGACAATAAGAATGATTTAGATTCTTCAGAATCTGACACCCTCTTCTGGACTGTCTCAAGATAGCTACAGCATACTTAAATATAATAAATAAATAAATCTTTAAAAAGAAAAGGAAAAGTAAAAAAGAAAGAACAGGCCTGCCATATGCATGTTCATAGAGGAAAATGGGAGAGACCCCAATCTAACCTCAGCAGGGTGCTTCCTTCTGGATGGTAGCTCACAGTTTCATCCCAGCAAGACAGGCAAATCACTGAGTTCAAGGACAGTAAGGTTCAGGACAGCCAAGGTTAGGAAGGAAAAGGGTCTATGTTGAGAATACAAACCGACAAAACAACAACTAGGAAAAAGAAGTGACAGTGTAACTTGGGGTAGGGTACCAACAAGAGAAAGCTTTCTGTTACCACTTACAAACTCCAGTAGCCTTGCACCCTTCTGCCCAGGTCCCTGCCTTCCTTTCTAGGAATTCTAAGGATGCCAGGGGGTGGGGGAATCCAGATTAACTTTAAAAAAAAAAAGACTTGGTCTTTGATGTCTATAGGAAGCCCTTCTCAGTGCCTTTAACTACCACTGAACTTTCAGGGCTGTGAATCAACTGTAACAAGGAACAGGACTAAGAACCTGCAGCCTTTGAAAACAACTATTTTTTTAAAGTGGGGGACACAAATCAGCAGTAGAACCCCTCAGGTTCAGCCATAATACTTGTTAGGGAAAGAGCCTCAATGTCCGGAGCTGAGATTTCATGGGTGAACTGCTTCAAGCTCTGAGTATCATTGAAAGAAAGAAAAGATATCATGTGGTTGCTTAATTTATTTATTTTATTATTTCTATTTTTTGTTTTTTTTGTTTTGTTTTAGAAAAGGCCTCAGTCTGTAGCTATGGCTGACCTAGGACAGACTACATGTGTTAATTAGGGTTTCACAGCTGAGAAACAGACCATACCTATGTAAGACTTAGAAAACCCAACAGTCAGTGGTAGCTCGAGCTCTTAATGAGAGCACTCTGGAGGCAGAGGCAGTCAGTTTCTGAGTTCGAGGCCAGCCTGGTTAAAGACAGGGATAGGCAGGGCTAGGCAAGGCAGGGCTGGGCTAGGCTAGGCTAGGCAAGGGGCTGGGCTAGTCAAGGCAAGGGACTAGGCTAGGCTACTCAAGGGGCTAGGCAAGACAGACAGACAGAGAGAAAGACAGACAAGGATGGCAGGCCTGCCTGGTTTTTCTTTCTTTCTTATCGCTTTTAAAAAATGTTTATTTATTTATTTATTTATTTATGTATTTATTAGATATAAGTACACTGTAGCTGTCATCAGACACTCCAGAAGAGGGTGTCAGATTCTGGAGAATCTATATCCCTCTTATTGTCTGCATATGATGTACATACACACAGCCTCACATTTACATCTAAAATTTTAAAGATGTGTGGGGCCAGTGAAAGGGATCAACAATTAACAGCATTGTCTCCTCTTATAGAGAACCTGGGATCAACTACCAGCAACTATATGGTGGCCCATCTCCAGTTCCAGGGGATCAGACAGACAGACAGACATACAGACAGATAGAGTTAAGTATGGCAGGCCTACCTGGTCTTTCCTTCTTTCTTATCCTTTTTAAAAAATGTTTATTAATTTAAGTATGTATTTATTAGATATAAGTACACTGTAGCTGTCTTCAAACACTCCCAAAGAGGGTGTCAGATTCTGGAGAATCTATATCCCTCTTATGGTCTGCATATGATGTACATGAACACAGCCTCACATATACTTCTAAAAATTTAAAGATGGGTGGGGCCACTGAAAGGGCTCAACAATTAACAGCACTGAATCCTCTTCCAGAGAACCTGGGATCAACTACCAGCAATTATATGGTGGCCCATCTCCAGTTCCAGGGGATCAGACAGACAGACAGACAGACAAGGATGGCAGGCCTGCCTGGTGTCTCTTTCTTTATTATCCTTTTTAAAAAAATGTTTATTTGTTTATTTATGTATTTATTAGATATAAGTACACTGTAGCTATCTTCAGACACTCCAGAAGAGGGTGTCAGATTCTGGAGAATCTAAATCGCTCTTATGGTCTGCATATGATATACATAAACGCAGCCTCACATATACTTCTAAAAATTTAAAGATGGGTGGGGCCACAGAAAGGGCTCAACAATTAACAGCATTGTCTCCTCTTCCAGAGAACCTTGGATAAACTACCAGCAACTATATGGTGGCCCATCTCCAGTTCCAGGGTATCAGACAGACAGACAGACAGACAGAGATAAGGATGGAGGGCTGCCTGGTCTTTCTTTCTTTCTTTCTTATACTTTTAAAAAATGTTTATTTATTTATTTATTTATTATATATAAGTACAATATAGCTGTCTTCAGACACTCCAGAAGAGGGTGTCAGATTCTGGAGAATCTAAATCCCTATTATGGTCTGCATATGAAGTACATAAACACAGCCTCACATATACTTCTAAAAATTTAAAGATGTGTGGGGCCACTGAAAGGGCTCAACAATTAACAGCATTGTCTCCTCTACCAGAGAACCTGGGATCAACTACCAGCAACTATATGGTGGCCCATCTCCAGTTCCAGGGGATCAGGCAGACAAAGAGACAGACAGACAAGGGTGGCAGGCCTCCCTGGTTTTTTTTTCTTTCTTATCCTTTTTTAAAAATGTTTATTTATTTATTTATTTATGTATTTATTAGATATAAGTACACTGTAGCTGTCTTCAGACACTCCAGAAGTGGGTGTCAGATTCTGGAGAATATAAATCCCTCTTATGGTCTGCATATGATGGACATAAACACAGATTCACATATACTTCTAAAAATTTAAGATGGGTGGGGCCACTGAAAGGGCTCAACAATTAACAGCATTGTCTCTTCTTCCAGAGAACCTGGGATCAACTACCAGCAACTATATGGTGGCCCATCTCCAGTTCCAGGGGATCAGACAGACAGACAGACAGACAGAGATAAGGAGGGCGGCCTGCCTGTTTTTTCTTTCTTTCTTATCCTTTTAAAATAATGTTTATTTATTTATTTATTTATTTATTTATTTATTTATTTATGTATTTATTAGATATAAGTACACTGTAGTTGTCTTCAGACACTCCAGAAGAGGGTGTCAGATTCTGGAGAATCCAAATCCCTCTTATGGTCTGCATATGATGTACATAAACACAGCCTAACATATACTTCTAAAAATTTAAAGATAGGTGGAGCCACTGAAAAGGCTCAACAATTAAAAGCATTGTCGCTTCTTCCAGAGAACCAGGGATCAACTAACAGCAACTATATGGTGGCCCATCTCCAGTTCCAAGGGATCAGACAGACAGACAGACAGACTGACAGAGATAAGGATGGAGGCCTGCCTGGTCTTTCTTTCTTTCTTATACTTTTAAAAAAATGTTTATTTATTTATTTATTTATTTATTTATTTATTTATTAGATATAAGTACACTGTAGCTGTCTTCAGACACTCTAGAAGAGGGTGTCATCTTCTGGAGAATCTAAATCCCTCTTATGGTCTGCATAGGATGTACATAAACACAGCCTCACATATACTTCTAAATATTTAAAGATGGGTGGGCCCACTGAAAGGGCTCAACAATTAACAGCATTGTCTCTTCTTCCAGAGAACGTGGGATCAACTACCAGCAACTATATGGTGGCCCATCTCAAGTTCCAGGGGATAAGACAGACAGACAGACAGACAGAGATAAGGATGGCAGGCCTGCCTGATTTTTCTTTCTTTTTTATCCTTTTTAAAAAATGTTTATTTATTTATTTATTCATTCATTTATTTATTTATTTATTTATTTATTTATTTATTAGATATAAGTACACTGTAGCTGTCTTCAGACTCTCCAGAAGAGGGTGTCAGATTCTGGAGAATCAATATCCCTCTTATGGTCTGCATATGATGTACATGAACAGAGCCTCACATATACTTCTAAAAATTTAAAGATGGGTGGGGCCACTGAAAGGGCTCAACAATTAACACCATTGTCTCCTCTTCCAGAGAACCTGGGATCAACTACCAGCAACTATATGGTGGCTCATCTCCAGTTCTAGGGTATCTGACAGATAGACAGACAGACAGACAGACAGACAAGGTGGCAGGCCTGCCTGGTCTTTCTTTCTTTCTTGTTCTTTTTAAAAAATGTTTATTTATTTATTTATGTATTTATTAGATATAAGTACACTGTAGCTGTCTTCAGACACTCTAGAAGAGGGTGTCATATTCTGGAGAATCTAAATCCCTCTTATGGTCTGCATATGATGTACACAAACACAGCCTCACATATACTTCTAAAAATTTAAAGATGGGTGGGCCCACTGAAAGGGCTCAACAATTAACACCATTGTCTCCTCTTCCAGAGAAGGTGGGATCAACTACCAGCAACTATATGGTGGCACATCTCCAGTTCCACGGGATCAGACAGACAGACATACAGACAGTGATAAGGATGGCAGGCCTGCCTTGTCTTTCTTTCTTTCTTTCTTTCTTTCTTTCTTTCTTTCTTTCTTTCTTTCTTTCTTTCTTTCTTATCCTTTTTAAAAAAATGTTTATTTATATATTTATTTATGTATTTATTAGATATAAGTACACTGTAGCTGTTTTCAGACACTCCAGAAGAGGGTGTCAGATTCTGGAGAATCTAAATCCCTTTTATGGTCTGCATATGATGTACATAAACGCAGCCTCACATATACTTCTAAAAATGTAAAGATGTGTGGGGCCACTGAGAGGGCTCAACAATTAACAGCATTGTCTCCTCTTTCAGAGAACCTGGGATAAACTACCAGCACCTTATGGTGGCCCATCTCCAGTTCCAGTGGATCAGACTGACAGACAGACAAAGAGACAGAGATATGGATGGCAGGCCTGCCTGGTCTTTCTTTATTTCTTTTACTTTTTAAAAAATGTTTATTTATTTATTTATTTATTTATTTATTTATTTATTTATGTATTTATTAGATATAAGTACACTGTAGCTGTCTTCAGACACTCCAGAAATGGGTGTCAGATTCTAGAGAATCTAAATCCCTCTTATAGTCTGAATATGATGTACATAAACACAGCCTCACATATACTTCTAAAAATTAAAAATGGGTGGGGCCACTGAAAGGGCTCAACAATTAACAGCATTGTCTCCTCTTCCAGAGAACCTGGGATCAACTACCAGCACCTACATGGTGGCACATCTCTAGTTCCAGGGGATCAGACAGACAGACAGACAGACAGAGATAAGTATGGCAGGCCTGCCTGGTCTTTCTTTCTTTCTTATCCTTTTTAAATAATGTTTATTTATTTATTTATTTATTTATTTATTTATATATGTATGTATTTATTAGATATAAGTACACTGTAGTTGTCTTCAGACACTCCAGAAGAGGGTGTCAGATTCTGGAGAATCTAAATCCCTCTTATGGTCTGCATATGATGTACATAAACACAGCCTAACATACACTTCTGAAAATTTAAAGATAGGTGGAGCCACTGAAAGGGCTCAACAATTAACAGCATTGTCTCCTCTTGCAGAGAACCTGGGATCAACTACCAGCAACTATATGGTGGCTCATCTCCAGTTCCAGGGTATCTGACAGATAGACAGACAGACAGACAGACAGACAAGGTGGCAGGCCTGCCTGGTCTTTCTTTCTTTCTTATTCTTTTTAAAAAATGTTTATTTATTTATTTATGTATTTATTAGATATAAGTACACTGTAGCTGTCTTCAGACACTCTAGAAGAGGGTGTCATATTCTGGAGAATCTAAATCCCTCTTATGGTCTGCATATGATGTACACAAACACAGCCTCATATATACTTCTAAAAATTTAAAGATGGGTGGGCCCACTGAAAGGGCTCAACAATTAACACCATTGTCTCCTCTTCCAGAGAAGGTGGGATCAACTACCAGCAACTATATGGTGGCCCATCTCCAGTTCCACGGGATCAGACAGACAGACATACAGACAGTGATAAGGATGGCAGGCCTGCCTTGTCTTTCTTTCTTTCTTTCTTTCTTTCTTATCCTTTTTAAAAAAATGTTTATTTATATATTTATTTATGTATTTATTAGATATAAGTACACTGTAGCTGTTTTCAGACACTCCAGAAGAGGGTGTCAGATTCTGGAGAATCTAAATCCCTTTTATGGTCTGCATATGATGTACATAAACGCAGCCTCACATATACTTCTAAAAATTTAAAGATGTGTGGGGCCACTGAGAGGGCTCAACAATTAACAGCATTGTCTCCTCTTTCAGAGAACCTGGGATAAACTACCAGCACCTTATGGTGGCCCATCTCCAGTTCCAGTGGATCAGACAGACAGACAGACAGACAGACCGAGATAAGGATGGTAGGCCTGCCTGGTCTTTCTTTTTTTCTTATCCGGTTTAAATAATGTTTATTTATTTATTTATTTATTTATTTATTTATGTATGTATTTATTAGATATAAGTACACTGTAGCTGTCTTCAGACACTCCAGAAAAGGGTGTCAGATTCTAGAGAATCTAAATCCCTCTTATGGTCTGAATATGATGTACATAAACACAGCCTCACATATACTTCTAAAAATTAAAAATGGGTGGGGCCACTGAAAGGGCTCAACAATTAACAGCATTGTCTCCTCTTCCAGAGAACCTGGGATCAACTACCAGCACCTACATGGTGGCACATCTCCAGTTCCAGGGGATCAGACAGACAGACAGACAGACAGAGATAAGTATGGCAGGCCTGCCTGGTCTTTCTTTCTTTCTTATCCTTTTAAAATAATGTTTATGTATTTATTTATTTATTTATTTATTTATGTATTTATTAGATATAAGTACACTGTAGTTGTCTTCAGACACTCCAGAAGAGGGTGTCAGATTCTGGAGAATATAAATCCCTCTTATGGTCTGCATATGATGTACATAAACACAGCCTAACATATACTTCTAAATATTTAAAGAAGTGTGGGTCCACTGAAAGGGCTCAACAATTAAGAGCATTGTCTCCTCTTCCAGAGAACCTGGGATAAACTACCAGCAACACTATGGTGGCCCATGTCCAGTTCCAGGGTATCAGACAGACAAACAGACAGACAGACATAAGGGTGGCAGGCCTGCCTGGACTTTCTTACTTTCTTATCCTTTTTAAAAAATGTTTATTTATTTATTTATTTATTTATTTATTTATTTATTTATTTATGTATTTCTTAGATATAAGTACACTGTAGCTTTCTTTAGACACTCCAGAGGAGGGTGTCAGATTCTGGAGAATGTAAATCCCTCTTATGGTCTGCATATGATGTACATAAACACAGCCTCACATATACTGAGCTGAGGTGTCACAGGCCAACTACTGGAATTTCTGAGTACCACCTAGATAGAGAAAAGCTATGCTGTGGTTGCTTAATTTATGTATTTTATTATTTCTATTTGTTGTTTTGTTTTGTTTTATTTGTTTTTAGAGAAGTCCTCTGTCTGTAGCTCTGGCTGACCCAGGACTGCCTACTTGTGTTAATTAGGGTTTCACAGCTGAGAACAGACACCAAGAGCAAGGTAAGGCTTAGAAAACCCTACATTCAGTGGTGGCTCAAGCTCTTAATGAGAGCACTCTGTAGGCAGAGGCAGTCAGTTTCTGAGTTCGAGGCCACCCTGGTGAAAGACAGGGGTAGGGGCAAGGGTGAGGAAAGGAAGAAAGGAAAGAAGGAAAGAAAGAAAGGAAAGAAGAAAAGAAAGAAAGAAAAAGTTTTTATAAAAGTTTTATAAAAAGTGTTAAAGTTTTTAAAAATTAAAAAAAAAATACCAGATCACCATCACACAGCATTGGCTGTCTTCAGGTGTATCCTTTCAGCCTCCAAAACAAAAAACAATGGCTGGCTGTCTTCAGGTGTATCCTATTCTCGAGTCTTATTTCCAACCTTAGAGCTGGGCTGAGATGCCTCCTTATGTAATTGCAAACCTTCCTTGGTTTGTCCTTTCCATTTCTAAGACTAACAGGCCTTTTTTTATTTATTGAATATGCTCATGACTGTCCTTTAGATATAGTAAATATAACTGTTGCTTATAAAACTTGTTTTCTAGGAATTTTTAAAGGGCAATGGCAGAGTTTATTTATAAAAAAATATTTTGCATTTATTTATTTGTGTGAGTGATGAAGCTCAGGTCTTCAAACTTGTCAGGAGGTATGATTACCTCCCCTCTCTCTCAACCCCTCTCTCTCCTCTCTCAATGATTGTGTAAGAATGTTTTGCATGTGTATGCTGTGCCCACAGACTCCAGAACAGAGTATTAGATCCCCTGGAACTGGAGATGGGCCACCATATATAATACTGGTAATTGAGCCCAGGTTCTCTGGAAGAGGAGACAATGCTCTTAATTGTTGAGCCCTCTCTGTAGCCACATCTTTCTTTCTTTCTTTTTTTTTTTTGAGTATATGTGAGGCTGTGTTTATATACATCATATGCAGACAATAAGAATGATTTAGATTCTTCAGAATCTGACACCCTCTTCTGGACTGTCTCAAGATAGCTACAGCATACTTAAATATAATAAATAAATAAATCTTTAAAAAGAAAAGGAAAAGTAAAAAAGAAAGAACAGGCCTGCCATATGCATGTTCATAGAGGAAAATGGAAGAGACCCCAATCTAACCTCAGCAGGGTGCTTCCTTCTGGATGGTAGCTCACAGTTTCATCCCAGCAAGACAGGCAAATCACTGAGTTCAAGGACAGTAAGGTTCAGGACAGCCAAGGTTAGGAAGGAAAAGGGTCTATGTTGAGAATACAAACCGACAAAACAACAACTAGGAAAAAGAAGTGACAGTGTAACTTGGGGTAGGGTACCAACAAGAGAAAGCTTTCTGTTACCACTTACAAACACCAGTAGCCTTGCACCCTTCTGCCCAGGTCCCTGCCTTCCTTTCGAGGCATTCTAAGGATACCAGGTGGTGGGGGAATCCAGATTAACTTTTTAAAAACAAAGACTTGGTCTTTGATGTCTATAGGAAGCCTTCTCAGTGCCTTTAACTACCACTGAATTTTCAGGGCTGTGACTCAACTGTAACAAGGAACAGGGCTAAGAACCTGCAGCCTTTGAAAACAACTATTTTTTTAAAGTGGGGGACACAAATCAGCAGTAGAACCCCTCAGGTTCAGCCATAATACTTGTTAGGGAAAGAGCCTCAATGTCCGGAGCTGAGGTCTCATGGGTGAACTGCTTCAAGCTCTGAGTATCATTGAAAGAAAGAAAAGATATCATGTGGTTGCTTAATTTATTTATTTTATTATTTCTATTTTTTTTTCTTTTGTTTTGTTTTAGAAAAGGCCTCAGTCTGTAGCTATGGCTGACCTAGGACAGACTGCATGTGTTAATTAGGGTTTCACAGCTGAGAAACAGACCATACCTATGTAAGACTTAGAAAACCAAATAGTCAGTGGTGGCTCGAGCTCTTAATGAGAGCACTCTGGAGGCAGAGGCAGTCAGTTTCTGAGTTCCAGGCCAGCCTGGTTGAAGACAGGGATAGGCAGGGCTAGGCAAGGCAGGGCTGGGCTAGGCTAGGCTAGGCAAGGGGCTGGGCTAGTCAAGGCAAGGGACTAGGCTAGGCTACTCAAGGGGCTAGGCAAGACAGACAGACAGAGGGAAAGACAGACAAGGATGGCAGGCCTGCCTGGTTTTTCTTTCTTTCTTATCCCTTTAAAAAATGTTTATTTATTTATTTATTTATTTATTTATTTATTTATTCGATATAAGTACACTGTAGCTGTCTTCAGACACTCCAGAAGAGGGTGTCAGATTCTGGAGAATCTATATCCCTCTTATGGTCTGCATATGATGTACATAAACACAGCCTCACATTTACATCTTAAAATTTAAAGATGTGTGGGGCCAATGAAAGGGATCAACAATTAACAGCATTGTCTCCTCTTATGGAGAACCTGGGATCAACTAAGAGCAACTATATGGTGGCTCATCTCCAGTTCCAGGGGATCAGACAGACAGACAGACATACAGACAGATAGAGTTAAGGATTTAAGGCCTACCTGGTCTTTCATTATTTCTTATCCTTTTTAAAAAATGTTTATTAATTTAAGTATGTATTTATTAGATATAAGTACACTGTAGCTGTCTTCAAACACTCCCGAAGAGGGTGTCAGATTCTGGAGAATCTATATCCCTCTTATGGTCTGCATATGACGTACATGAACACAGCCTCACATATACTTCTAAAAATTTAAAGATGGGTGGGGCCACTGAAAAGGCTCAACAATTAACAGCACTTACTCCTCTTCCAGAGAACCTGGGATCAACTACCAGCAATTATATGGTGGCCCATCTCCAGTTGCAGGGGATCAGACAGACAGACAGACAGACAAGGATAGCAGGCCTGCCTGGTCTCTCTTTCTTTATTATCCTTTTTTAAAAATGTTTATTTGTTTATTTATGAATTTATTAGATATAAGTACACGGTAGCTGTCTTCAGACACTCCAGAAGATGGTGTCAGATTCTGGAGAATCTAAATCCCTCTTATGGTCTGCATATTCGGTACATAAACACAGCCTCGCATATACTTCTAAAAATTTAAAAATGGGTGGGGCCACTGAAAGCGCTCAACAATTAACAGCATTGTCTCCTTTTCCAGAGAACCTGGGATTAACTATAAGCAACTCTATGGTGGCCCATCTCCAGTTCCAGAGGATCAGACAGACAGACAGACAGAGATAAGGATGGCAGGCCTGCCTGGTCTTTCTTTCTTTCTTATCCTTTTTAAAAAAATGTTTATTTATATATTTATTTATGTATTTATTAGATATAAGTACACTGTAGCTGTCTTCAGACACGCCAGAAGAGGGTGTCAGATTCTGGAGA
Organism: Mus caroli; assembly: GCF_978045245.1. Classification (NCBI taxonomy): domain Eukaryota; kingdom Metazoa; phylum Chordata; class Mammalia; order Rodentia; family Muridae; genus Mus; species Mus caroli. The sequence goes on from NW_028227353.1 coordinate 316,502, forward strand.
ATCTAAATCCCTCTTATGGTCTGCATATGATGTACATAAACACAGCCTCACATATACTTCTAAAAATTTAAAGATGTGTGGGGCCACTGAGAGGGCTCAACAATTAACAGCATTGTCTCCTCTTTCAGAGAACCTGGGATAAACTACCAGCACCTTATGGTGGCCCATCTCCAGTTCCAGTGGATCAGACAGACAGACAGACAGACAGAGAGACAGAGATAAGGATGGCAGGCCTGCCTGGTCTTTTTTATTTCTTATACTTTTTAAAAAATGTTTATTTATTTATTTTTTTATTTATTTATGTATGTATTTATTAGATATAAGTACACTGTAGCCGTATTCAGACACTCCAGCAGAGGGTGACAGATTCTAGAGAATCTAAATCCCTCTTATGGTCTGAATATGATGTACATAAACACAGCATCACATGTACTTCTAAAAATTAAAAATGGGTGGGGCCACTGAAAGGGCTCAACAATTAACAGCATTGTCTCCTCTTCCAGAGAACCTGGGATCAACTACCAGCACCTACAAAGTGGCCCATCTCCAGTTCCAGGGGATCAGACAGACAGACAGACAGACAGAGATAAGGATGGCAGGCCTGCCTGGTCTTTCTTTATTTCTTATCCTTTTAAAATAATATTTATTTATTTATTTTTTATTTATTTATTTATTTATTTATTTATTTATTAGATATAAGTACACTGTAGTTGTCTTCAGACACTCCAGAAGAGGGTGTCAGATTCTGTAGAATCTAAATCCCTCTAATGGTCTGCATATGATGTACATAAACACAGCCTAACATATACTTCTAAAAATTTAAAGATAGGTGGAGCCACTGTAAGGGCTCAACAATTAACAGCATTGTCTCCTCTTCCAGAGAACCTGGGATCAACTAACAGCAACTATATGGTGGCCCATCTCCAGTTCCACGGGATCAGACAGACTGACAGACAGACAGACTGACAGAAATAAGGATGGCAGGCCTGCCTGGTCTTTCTTTCTTTCTTATCCTCTTTAAAAAATGTTTATTTATTTATTTGTTTATTAGATATAAGTACACTGTAGCCGTCTTCAGACACTCCAGAAGAAGGTGTCAGATTCTGGAGAATCTAAATCCCTCTTATGGTCTGCATATGATGTACATAAACACAGCCTCACATTTACTTCTTAAAATTTAAAGGTGGGGGTCCACTGAAATGGCTCAGCAATTAACAGCATTGTCTCCTCTTAAGAGAACCTGGGATCAACTACTTGCAACTATATGGTGGCCCATCTCCACTCCCACGGGATCAGACAGACAGACAAGGATAAGGATGGCAGGCCTGCATGGTCTTTCTTTCTTTCTTTCTTTCTTATCCTTTTTAAAAAATTTTTATTTATTTATGTATTTATTAGATATAAGTACACTGTAGCTGTCTTCAGACACTCCAGAAGAGGGTGTCAGATTCTGGAGAATCTAAATCCCTATTAAGGTCTGCATATGATGTACATAAACACAGCCTCACATATACTACTAAAAATGTAACGATGGGTGGGGCCACTGAAAGCGCTCAACAATTAACAGCATTGTCTCCTCTTCCAGAGGTCCTGGGATCAACTACCAGCACCTATATGGTGGCCCATCTCTAGTACCAGGGGATCAGAACGACAGACAGAGAGACAGACAGAGATAAGGATGGTAGGCCTGCCTGGTCTTTCTTTTTTTCTTATCCGGTTTAAATAATGTTTATTTATTTATTTATTTATTTATTTATTTATTTATATTTATTTATTAGATATAAGTACACTGTAGCTGTATTCAGACACTCCAGAAGAGTGTGTCAGATTCTGGAGAATCTAAATCCCTCTTATGGTCTGCATATGATGTACATAAACACAGCCTCACATATACTTCTAAATATTTAAAGATGGGTAGGGCTACTGATAGGGCTCAACAATTAACAGCATTGTCTCCTCTTCCAGAGAACCTGGGATCAACTACCAACAACTTTATGGTAGCCCAACTCCAGTTCCAGGGGATCAGACAGACAGACAGACAGACCAACAGAGATAAGGATGGCAGGCCTACCTGGTCTTACTTTCTTTCTTATCCTTTTTAAAAAATGTTTATTTATTTATTTATTTATTTATTTATTTATTTATTATATATAAGTACACTGTAGCTGTCTTCAGTCACTCCAGTAGAGGGTGTCAGATTCTGGAGAATCTAAATCCTCTTATAATCTGAATATGATGTACATAAACACAGCCTCACATATACTTCTAAATATTAAAGAAGTGTGGGGCCACTGAAAGGGCTCAACAATTAACAGCACTGGCTCCTCTTCCAGAGAACCTTGGATCAACTACCAGCAACTATATGGTGGCCCATCTCCAGTTCCAGGGGATCAGACAGACAGACAGACAGACAGAGATAAGGATGGCAGGCCTGCCTGGTCTTACTTTCTTTCTTATCCTTTTTAAAAAATGTTTATTTATTTATATTTATTTATTTATTTATTTATTTATTTATGTATTTATTACATATAAGTACACTGTAGCTGTCTTCAGACACTCCAGTATAGGGTGTCAGTTTCTGGAGAATCTAAATCCTCTTATAATCAGAATATGATGTACATAAACACAGCCTCACATATACTTCTAAATATTTAAAGAAGTGTGGGGCCACTGAAAGGGCTCAACAATTAACAGCATTGGCTCCTCTCCCAGAGAACATTGGATCAACTACCAGCAACTATATGGTGGCCCATCTCCAGTTCCCGGGGATCAGATAGACAGACAGACAGACAGACAGAGATATGGATGGCAGGCCTGCCTGGTCTTTCTTTCTTTCTTATCCTTTTTAAAAAATGTTTATTTATTTATTTATTTATTTATTTATTTATTTATCTATTTATTTATTAGATATAAGTACACTGTAGCTGTCTTCAGACACTCCAGAAGTGGGTGTCAGATTCTGGAGAATCTAAATCCCTCTTATGGTCTTCATATGATGTACATAAACACAGCCTCACATATACTTTAAATATTTAAAGATGGGTTGCGCCACTGAAAGGGCTCAACAATTAACAGCATTGTCTCCTCTTCGAGAGAACCTGGGATCAACTACCAGCAACTATTCGTGGCCCATCTCCAGTTCCCAGGGATCAGATAGACAGACAGACAGACAGACAGACAGAGATATGGATGGCAGGCCTGCCTGTTCTTTCTTTCTGTCTTATCCTTTTTAAAAAATGTTTATTTATTTATTTATTTATTTATTTAGTAGATATAAGTACACTGTAGCTGTTCAGACACTCCAGAAGAGGGTGTCAGATTCTGGAGAATCTAAATCCCTCTTATGGTCTGCATATGATGTACATAAACACAGCCTCACATATACTTCTAAAAATTTAAAGAAGGGTGGGGCCACTCTAAAAGCTCAACAATTAACAGCATTGTCTCCTCTTCCAGAGGACCTGGGATCAACTACCAGCAACTATATGGTGGCCCATCTTCAGTTCCAGGGGATCATACAGACAGACATACAGACAGTGATAAGGATGGCAGGCCTGTCTGGTCTTTCTTTCTTTCTTATCCTTTTTAAAATATGTTTATTTATATATTTATTTATGTATTTATTAGATATAAGTACACTGTAGCTGTCTTCAGACACTCCAGAAGAGGGTGCCAGATTCTGGAGAATCTAAATCCCTCTTATGGTCTGCATATGATGTACATAAACACAGCCTCACATATACTTCTAAAAATTTAAAGATGTGTGGGGCCACTGAGAGGGCTCAACTATTAATAGCATTGTCTCCTCTTTCAGAGAACCTGGGATAAACTACCAGCACCTTATGGTGGACCATCTCCAGTTCCAGTGGATCAGACAGACAGACAGACAGAGAGACAGAGATAAGGATGGCAGGCCTGCCTGGTCTTACTTTCTTTCTTATCCTTTTAAAAAATGTTTATTTCTTTCTTTCTTTCTTTCTTTCTTTATTTATTTATGTATTTATTAGATATAAGTACTCTGTAGCTATTCAGACACTCCAGAAGAGGGTGTCAGATTCTGGAGAATCTAAATCCCTCTTATGGTCTGCATAAGATGTACATAAACACAGCCGAACATATACTTCTAAAAATTAAAAGATGTGTGGGGCCACTGAGTGGGCTCAACAATTAACAGCATTGTCTCCTCTTATAGAGAACCTGGGATCAACTACCAGCAACTATATGGTGGTCCATCTCCAGTTCCAGGGGATCAGACAGACAGACAGACAGACAGTGATAAGGATGGCAGGCCTGCCTGGTCTTTCTTTCTTTCTTATCCTTTTTTGAAAAAAATGTTTGTTTATTTATTTATTTATTTATTTATTTATTTATTTATTTATTAGATATAAGTACACTGTAGCTGTTCAGACACTCCAGAAGAGTGTGTCAGATTCTGGAGAATCTAAATCCCTCTTATGGTCTGCATATGATGTACATAAACACAGCCTCACATATACTTCTAAAAATTTAAAGATGTGTGGGGCCACTGAGTGGGCTCAACAATTAACAGCATTGTCTCCTCTTATAGAGAACCTGGGATCAACTACCAGCAACTATATGGTGGTCCATCTCCAGTTCCAGGGGATCAGACAGACAGACAGACAGACAGTGATAAGGATGGCAGGCCTGCCTGGTCTTTCGTTCTTTCTTATCCTTTTTAAAAAAAAATGTTTGTTTATTTATTTATTTATTTATTTATTTATTTATTTATTAGATATAAGTACACTGTAGCTGTTCAGACACTCCAGAAGAGTGTGTCAGATTCTGGAGAATCTAAATCCCTCTTATGGTCTGCATATGATGTACATAAACACAGCCTCACATATACTTCTAAAAATTTAAAGAAGGGTGGGGCCACTCTAAAAGCTCAACAATTAACAGCATTGTCTCCTCTTCCAGAGTACCTGGGATCAACTACCAGCAACTGTATGATGGCCCATATCCAGTTCCAGGGGATCAGACAGACAGACATACAGACAGTGATAAGGATGGCAGGCCTGCCTGGTATTTCTTTCTTTCTTATACTTTTTAAAAAAATGTTTATTTACATATTTATTTATGTATTTATTAGATATAAGTACACTGTAGCTGTCTTCAGACACTCCAGAAGAGGGTGTCAGATTCTGGAGAATCTAAATCCCTCTTATGGTCTGCATATGATGTACATAAACACAGCCTCACATATACTTCTAAAAATTTAAAGAAGGGTGGGGCCACTCTAAAAGCTCAACAATTAACAGCATTGTCTCCTCTTCCAGAGTACCTGGGATCAACTACAAGCAACTATATGGTGGCCCTTCTCCAGTTCCAGGGGATCAGACAGACAGACATACAGACAGTGATAAGGATGGCAGACCTGCCTGGTCTTTCTTTCTTTCTTATCCTTTTTAAAAAAAATGTTTATTTATATATTTATTTATGTATTTATTAGATATAAGTACACTGTAGCTGTCTTCAGACACTCCAGAAGAGGGTCTCAGATTCTGGAGAATCTAAATCCCTCTTATGGTCTGTATATTATGTACATAAACATAGCCACACATATACTTCTAAAAATTTAAAGATGTGTGGGGCCACTGAGAGGGCTCAACAATTAACAGCATTGTCTCCTCTTTCAGAGAACCTGGGATAAACTACCAGCACATTATGGTGGCCCATCTCCAGTTCCAGTGGATCAGACAGACAGACAGACAGACAGACAGAGACAGAGATAAGGATGGAAGGCCTGCCTGGTCTTTCTTTATTTCTTATACTTTTTAAAAAATGTTTATTTATTTATTTATTTATTTATGTATTTATTAGATATAAGTACACTGTAGCCGTCTTCAGACGCTCCAGAAGAGGGTGACAGATTCTAGAGAATCTAAATCCCTCTTATGTTCTGAATATGATGTACATAAACACAGCATCACATATACTTCTAAAAATTAAAAATGGGTGGGGCCACTGAAAGGGCTCAACAATTAACAGCATTGTCTCCTCTTCCAGAGAACTTGGGATCAACTACCAGCAACTACAAGGTGGCCCATCTCCAGTTCCAGGGGATCAGACAGACAGACAGACAGACAGACAGAGATAAGGATGGCAGGCCTGTCTGGTCTATCTTTCTTTCTTATCCTTTTAAAATAATGTTTGTTTATTTATTTATTTATGTATTTATTAGATATAAGTACACTGTAGCTGTCTTCAGACACTCCAGAAGAGGGTCTCAGATTCTGGAGAATCTAAATCCCTCTTATGGTCTGTATATTATGTACATAAACACAGCCTCACATATACTTCTAAAAATTTAAAGATGTGTGGGGCCACTGAGAGGGCTCAACAATTAACAGCATTGTCTCCTCTTTCAGAGAACCTGGGATAAACTACCAGCACATTATGGTGGCCCCTCTCCAGTTCCAGTGGATCAGACAGACAGACAGACAGAGAGACAGAGATAAGGATGGCAGGCCTGCCTGGTCTTTCTTTATTTCTTATACTTTTTAAAAAATGTTTATTTATTTATTTATTTATTTATTTATTTATTTATTTATTAGATATAAGTACACTGTAGCCGTCTTCAGACGCTCCAGAAGAGGGTGACAGATTCTAGAGAATCTAAATCCCTCTTATGTTCTGAATATGATGTACATAAACACAGCATCACATATACTTCTAAAAATTAAAAATGGGTGGGGCCACTGAAAGGCCTCAACAATTAACAGCATTGTCTCCTCTTCCAGAGAACGTGGGATCAACTACCAGCAACTACAAGGTGGCCCATCTCCAGTTCCAGGGGATCAGACAGACAGACAGACAGACAGAGATAAGGATGGCAGGCCTGTCTGGTCTTTCTTTCTTTCTTATCCTTTTAAAATAATGTTTATTTATTTATTTATTTATTTATTTATTTATTTATTTATTTATTAGATATAAGTACACTGTAGTTGTCTTCAGACACTCCAGAAGAGGGTGTCAGATTCTGGAGAATCTAAATCCCTCTTATGGTCTGCATATGATGTACATAAACACAGCCTAACATATACTTCTAAAAATTTAAAGATAGGTGGAGCCACTGAAAGGGCTCAACAATTAACAGCATTGTCTCCTCTTCCAGAGAACCTTGGATCAACTACCAGCAACTATATGGTGGCCCATCTCCAGTTCCAGGGGATCAGACATACAGACAGACAGACAGACAGAGATAAGGATGGCAGGCCTGCCTGGTCTTACTTTCTTTCTTGTCCTTTTTAAAAAAATGTTTATTTATTTATTTATATTTTTATTAGATATAAGTACACTGTAGCCATCTTCAGACACTCCAGAAGAAGGTGTCAGATTCTGGAGAATCTAAATCCCTCTTATGGTCTGCATATGATGTACATAAACACAGCCTCACATTTACTTCTTAAAATATAAAGGTGGGGGGGCACTTAAAGGGCTCAGCAATTAACAGCATTGTCTCCTCTTACAGAGAACCTGGGATCAACTACCTGCAACTATATGGTGGCCCATCTCCACTCCAAGGGGATCAGACAGACAGACAGACAGACAAGGATAAGGATGGCAGGCCAGCCTGGTCTTTCTTTCTTTCTTACCCTTTTTAAAAAAATATTTATTTATTTATTTATTTATTTATTTATTTATTTATTTATTTATTTATTAGATATAAGTACACTGTAGCTGTTCAGACACTCCAGAAGACGGTGTCAGATTCTGGAGAATCTAAATCCCTCTTATGATCTGCATATGATGTACATAAACACAGCCTCACATATACTTCTAAAAATTTAAAGAAGGGTGGGGCCACTCTAAAAGCTCAACAATTAACAGCATTGTCTCCTCTTCCAGAGTACCTGGGATCAACTACCAGCAACTATATGGTGGCACATCTCCAGTTCCAGGGGATCAGACAGACAGACATACAGACAGTGATAAGGATGGCAGGCCTGCCTGGTCTTTCTTTCTTTCTTATCCTTTTTAAAAAAATGTTTATTTATATATTTATTCATGTATTTATTAGATATAAGTACACTGTAGCTGTCTTCAGACACTCCAGAAGATGGTGTCATATTCTGGAGAATCTAAATCAATCTTATGGTCTGCATATGATGTACATAAACACAGCCTCGCATATACTTCTAAAAATTTAAAGATGTGTGGGGCCACTGAGAGGGCTCAACAATTAACAGCATTGTCTCCTCTTTCAGAGAACCTGGGATAAACTACCAGCACCTTATGGTGGCCCATCTCCAGTTCCAGTGGATCAGACAGACAGACAGACAGAGAGACAGAGATAAGGATGAGAGGCCTGCCTGGTCTTACTTTCTTTCTTATACTATTTAAAAAATGTTTATTTATTTATTTTTTATTTATTTATGTATTTATTAGATATAAGTACACTGTAGCCGTCTTCAGACACTCCATAAGAGGGTGACAGATTCTAGAGCATCTAAATCCCTCTTATGGTCTGAATATGATGTACATAAACACAGCATCACATATACTTCTAAAAATTAAAAATGGGTGGGGCCACTGAAAGGGCTCAACAATTAAGAGCATAGTCTCCTCTTCCAGAGAACTTTGGATCAACTACCAGCAACTATATGGTGGCCCATCTCCAGTTCCAGGGGATCAGACAGAAAGACAGACAGACAGAGATAAGGATGGCAGGCCTGCCTGGTCTTACTTTCTTTCTTATCCTTTTTAAAAAATGTTTGTTTATTTATTTATTTATTTATTTATTTATTTATTTATTATATATAAGTACACTGTAGCTGTCTTCAGACACTCCAGTAGAGGGTGTCAGATTCTGGAGAATCTAAATCCTCTTATAATCTGAATATGATGTACTTAAACACAGCTCACATATACTTCTAAATATTTAAAGAAGTGTGGGGCCACTGAAAGGGCTCTACAATTAAGAGCATTGTCTCCTCTTCCAGAGAACCTTGGATCAACTACCAGCAACTATATGGTGGCCCATCTCCAGTTCCAGGGGATCAGACAGACAGACAGACAGAGATAAGGATGGCAGGCCTGCCTGGTCTTTCTTTCTTTCTTATCCTTTTTAAAAAAATGTTTATTCATTTATTTATTTATTACATATAAGTACACTGTAGCTGTCTTCAGACACTCCAGTAGAGGGTGTCAGATTCTGGAGAATCTAAATCCTCTTATAATCTGAATATGATGTACATAAACACAGCCTCACATATACTTCTAAATATTTAAAGAAGTGTGGGGCCACTGAAAGGGCTCAACAATTAAGAGCATTGTCTCCTCTTCCAGAGAACCTTGGATCAATTACCAGCAACTATATGGTGGCCCATCTCCAGTTCCCGGGGATCAGATAGACAGACAGACAGACAGGCAGAGATATGGATGGCAGGCCTGCCTGGTCTTTCTTTCTTTCTTATCCTTTTTAAAAAATGTTTATTTATTTATTTATTTATTTATTTATTTATTCATGTATTTAGTAGATATAAGTACACTGTAGCTGTTCAGACACTACAGAAGAGGGTGTCAGATTCTGGAGAATCTAAATCCCTCTTATGGTCTGCATATGATGTACATAAACACAGCCTCACATATACTTCTAAAAATTTAAAGAAGGGTGGGGCCACTCTAAAAGCTCAACAATTAACAGCATTGTCTCCTCTTCCAGAGTACCTGGGATCAACTACCAGCAACTATATGGTGGCCCATCTCCAATTCCAGGGGATCAGACAGACAGACAGTCTGACAGAGATAAGGATGGCAGGCCTGCCTGGTCTTTCTTTCTTTCTTATCCTTTTTAAAAAATGTTTATTTATTTATTTATATTTTTATTAGATATAAGTACACTGTAGCCGTCTTCAGACACTCCAGAAGAAGGTGTCAGATTCTGGAGAATCTAAATCCCTCTTATGGTCTGCATATGATGTACATAAACACAGCTTCACATTTACTTCTTAAAATATAAAGGTGGGGGTGGCCACTGAAAGGGCTCAGCAATTAACCGCATTGTCTCCTCTTACAGAGAACCTGTGATCAACTACCTGCAACTATATGGTGGCCCATTTCCACTCCCAGGGGATCAGACAGACAGACAGACAGACAAGGATAAGGATGGCAGGCCAGCCTGGTCTTTCTTTCTTTCTTATCCTTTTTAAAAAAAAATTTATTTATTTATTTATTTATTATTTATTTATTTATTTATGTATTTATTAGATACAAGTACACTGTAGCTGTTCAGACACTCCAGAAGAGGGTGTTAGATTCTGGAGAATCTAAATCCCTCTTATGGTCTGCATATGATGTACATAAACACAGCCTCACATATACTTCTAAAAATTTAAAGAAGGGTGGGGCCACTCTAAAAGCTCAACAATTAACAGCATTGTCTCCTCTTCCAGAGTACCTGGGATCAACTACCAGCAACTATATGGTGGCCCATCTCCAGTTCCAGGGGATCAGACAGACAGACATACAGACAGTGATAAGGATGGCAGGCCTGCCTGGTCTTTCTTTCTTTCTTATCCTTTTTAAAAAAATGTTTATTTATATATTTATTTATGTATTTATTAGATATAAGTACACTGTAGCTGTCTTCAGACACTCCAGAAGAGGGTGTCAGATTCTGGAGAATCTAAATCCCTCTTATGGTCTGCATATGATGTACATAAACACAGCCTCACATATACTACTAAAAATTTAACGATGGGTGGGGCCACTGAAAGCGCTCAACAATTAACAGCATTGTCTCCTCTTCCAGAGAACCTGGGATCAACTACCAGCAACTATATGGTGGCCCATCTCCAGGTCCAGGGGATCAGACAGAGAGAAAGACAGACAAGGATGGCAGGCCTGCCTGGTTTTTTCTTCTTTCTTATCCCTTTTAAAAAATGATGTTTATTTATTTATTTATTTATTTATTTATTTATGTATTTATTAGATATACGTACACTGTAGCTGTTTTCAGACACTCCAGTAGAGGGTGTCAGATTCTGGAGAATCTATATCCTTCTTATGGTCTGCATATGATGTACATACACACAGCCTCACATTTACATCTAAAAATTTAAAGATGTGTGGGGCCAATGAAAGGGATCAACAATTAACAGCATTGTCTCCTCTTATAGAGAACCTGGGATCAACTACCAGCAACTATATGGTGGCCCATCTCCAGTTCCAGGGGATCAGACAGACAGACAGACATACAGACAGATAGAGTTAAGGATGGCAGGCCTACCTTGTCTTTCCTTCTTTCTTATCCTTTTAAAAAATGTTTATTAATTATGTATGTATTTATTAGATATAAGTAAACTGTAGCTGTCTTCAAACACTCCCGAAGAGGGTGTCAGATTCTCGAGAATCTATATCCCTCTTATGGTCTGCATATGATGTACATGAACACAGCCTCACATATACTTCTAAAAATTTAAAGATGGGTGGGGCCACTGAAAGGGCTCAACAATTAACAGCACTGACTCCTCTTCCAGAGAACCTGGGATCAACTACCAGCAATTATATAGTGGCCCATCTCCAGTTCCATGGGATCAGACAGACAGACAGACAGACAAGGATGGCAGGCCTGCCAGGTCTTTCTTTATTTCTTATACTTTTAAAAAAATGTTTATTTATTTATTTATTTATTTATTTATTTATTTATTTATTTATTTATTAGATATAAGTACACTGTAGCCGTCTTATAACACTCCAGAAGAGGGTGTCAGATTCTGGAGAATGTAAATGCCTCTTATGGTTTGAATATGATGTACATAAACACAGCCTCACATATACTTCTAAAAATTAAAAATGGGTGGGGCCACTGAAAGGGCTCAACAATTAACAGCATTGTCTCCTCTTCCAGAAAACCTGGGATCAACTACCTGCACCTACAAGGTGGCCCATCTCCAGTTCCAGGGGATCAGACAGACAGACAGACAGAGATAAGGATGGCAGGCCTGCCTGGTCTTTCTTTCTTTCTTATCCTTTTTAAAAAATATTTATTTATTTATTTATTTATTTATGTATTTCTTAGATATAAGTACACTGTAGCTTTCTTTAGACACTCCAGAGGAGGGTGTCAGATTCTGGAGAATGTAAATCCCTCTTATGGTCTGCATATGATGTACATAAACACAGCCTCACATATACTGAGCTGAGGTGTCACAGGCCAACTGCTGGAATTTCTGAGTACCACCTAGATAGAGAAAAGCTATGCTGTGGATGCTTAATTTATGTATTTTATTATTTCTATTTGTTGTTTTGTTTTGTTTTATTTGTTTTTAGAGAAGTCCTCAGTCTGTAGCTCTGGCTGACCCAGGACTGCCTACTTGTGTTAATTAGGGTTTCACAGCTGAGAACAGACACCAAGAGCAAGGTAAGGCTTAGAAAACCCTACATTCAGTGGTGGCTCAAGCTCTTAATGAGAGCACTCTGTAGGCAGAGACAGTTAGTTTCTGAGTTCGAGGCCACCCTGGTGAAAGACAGGGCTAGGGTAGGGGCTAGGGTGAGGAAAGAAAGGAAGGAAGAAAGAAAGAAAGAAAAGTTTATAATAAAAAGTTTTTATAAAAGTTTTATAAAAAGTGTTAAAGTTTTTAAAAATTAAAAAAAAAAATACCAGATCACCATCACACAGCATTGGCTGTCTTCAGGTGTATCCTTTCAGCCTCCAAAACAAAAAACAATGGCTGGCTGTCTTCAGGTGTATCCTATTCTCGAGTCTTATTTCCAACCATAGAGCTGGGCTGAGCTGCCTCATTATGTAATTGCAAACCTTCCTTGGTTTGTCTTTTCCATTTCTAAGACTAACAGGCCTTTTTCTATTTATTGAATATGCTCATGACTGTCCTTTAGATATAGTAAATATAACTGTTGCTTATAAAACTTGTTTTCTAGGAATTTTTAAAGGGCAATGGCAGAGTTTATTTATAAAAAAATATTTTGCATTTATTTATTTGTGTGAGTGATGAAGCTCAGGTCTTCAAACTTGTCAGGAGGTATGATTACCTCCCCTCTCTCTCAACCCCTCTCTCTCCTCTCTCAATGATTGTGTAAGAATGTTTTGCATGTGTATGCTGTGCCCACAGACTCCAGAACAGAGTATTAGATCCCCTGGAACTGGAGATGGGCCACCATATATAATACTGGTAATTGAGCCCAGGTTCTCTGGAAGAGGAGACAATGCTCTTAATTGTTGAGCCCTCTCTGTAGCCACATCTTTCTTTTTCTTTTTTTTTTTTTTGAGTATATGTGAGGCTGTGTTTATATACATCATATGCAGACAATAAGAATGATTTAGATTCTTCAGAATCTGACACCCTCTTCTGGACTGTCTCAAGATAGCTACAGCATACTTAAATATAATAAATAAATAAATCTTTAAAAAAAAAAGGAAAAGTAAAAAAGAAAGAACAGGCCTGCCATATGCATGTTCATGGAGGAAAATGGAAGAGACCCCAATCTAACCTCAGCAGGGTGCTTCCTTCTGGATGGTAGCTTACAGTTTCATCCCAGCAAGACAGGCAAATCACTGAGTTCAAGGACAGTAAGGTTCAGGACAGCCAAGGTTAGGAAGGAAAAGGGTCTATGTTGAGAATACAAACCGACAAAACAACAACTAGGAAAAAGAAGTGACAGTGTAACTTGGGGTAGGGTACCAACAAGAGAAAGCTTTCTGTTACCACTTACAAACACCAGTAGCCTTGCACCCTTCTGCCCAGGTCCCTGCCTTCCTTTCTAGGAATTCTAAGGATGCCAGGGTGTGGGGGAATCCAGATTAACTTTTTAAAAACAAAGACTTGGTCTTTGATGTCTATAGGAAGCCCTTCTCAGTGCCTTTAACTACCACTGAACTTTCAGGGCTGTGACTCAACTGTAACAAGGAACAGGGCTAAGAACTTGCAGCCTTTGAAAACAACTATTTTTTTAAAGTGGGGTACACAAATCAGCAGTTAGAACCCCTCAGGTTCAGCCATAATACTTGTTAGGGAAAGAGCCTCAATGTCCGGAGCTGAGGTCTCATGGGTGAACTGCTTCAAGCTCTGAGTATCATTGAAAGAAAGAAAAGATATCATGTGGTTGCTTAATTTATTTATTTTATTATTTCTATTTTTTGTTTTCTTTTGTTTTGTTTTAGCAAAGGCCTCAGTCTGTAGCTATGGCTGACCTAGGACAGACTACATGTGTTAATTAGGGTTTCACAGCTGAGAAACAGACCATACCTATGTAAGACTTAGAAAACCCAACAGTCAGTGGTGGCTCGAGCTCTTAATGAGAGCACTCTGGAGGCAGAGGCAGTCAGTTTCTGAGTTCGAGGCCATCCTGGTTAAAGACAGGGATAGGCAGGGCTAGGCAAGGCAGGGCTGGGCTAGGCTAGGCTAGGCAAGGGGCTGGGCTAGTCAAGGCAAGGGACTAGGCTAGGCTACTCAAGGGGCTAGGCAAGACAGACAGACAGAGAGAAAGACAGACAAGGATGGCAGGCCTGCCTGGTTTTTCTTTCTTTCTTATCCCTTTTAAAAAATGTTTGTTTGTTTATTTATTTATTTATTTATTTATTTATTTATGTATTTATTAGATATACTTACACTGTAGCTGTCTTCAGACACTCCAGAAGAGGGTGTCAGATTCTGGAGAATCTATATCCCTCTTATGGTCTGCATATGATGTACATACACACAGCCTCACATTTACATCTAAAAATTTAAAGATGTGTTGGTCCAATGAAAAGGATCAACAATTAACAGCATTGTCTCCTCTTATAGAGAACCTGGGATCAACTACCAGCAACTATATGGTGGCCCATCTCCAGTTCCAGGGGTTCAGACAGACAGACAGACATACAGACAGATAGAGTTAAGGATGGCAGGCCTACCTGGTCTTTCCTTCTTTCTTATCCTTTTAAAAAATGTTTATTAATTTAAGTATGTATTTATTAGATATAAGTACACTGTAGCTGCTTTCAGACTCTCCAGAAGAGGGTGTCAGATTCTGGAGAATCTAAATCCCTCTTATGGTCTGCATATGATGTACATAAACACAGCCTCACATATACTTCTAAAAATTTAAAGATGGGTGGGGCCACTGAAAGGGCTCAACAATTAACAGCACTGACTCCTCTTCCAGAGAACCTGGGATCAACTACCAGCAATTATATGGTGGCCCATCTCCAGTTCCAGGGGATCAGTCAGACAGATAGAAAGACAAGGATGGCAGGTCTGCCTGGTCTCTCTTTCTTTATTATCCTTTTTTAAAAATGTTTATTTGTTTATTTATGAATTTATTAGATATAAGTACACTGTAGCTGTCTTCAGACACTCCAGAAGAGGGTGTCAGATTCTGGAGAATCTAAATCCCTCTTATGGTCTGCATATTCGGTACATAAACACAGCCTCGCATATACTTCTAAAAATTTAAAGATGGGTGGGGCCACTGAAAGGGCTCAACAATTAACAGCATTGTCTCCTCTTCCAGAGAACCTTGGATAAACTACCAGCAACTATATGGTGGCCCATCTCCAGTTCCAGGGTATCAGACAGACAGACAGACAGACAGAGATTAGGATGGAGGCCTGCCTGGTCTTTCTTTCTTTCTTATACTTTTAAAAATGTTTATTTATTTATTTATTTATTTATTTATAATATATAAGTACACTGTAGCTGTCTTCAGACACTCCTGAAGATGGTGTCAGATTCTGGAGAATCTAAATCCCTCTTTTGGTCTGCATATGATGTACATAAACACAGCCTCACATATACTTCTAAAAATTTAAAGATGTGTGGGGTCACTGAAAGGGCTCAACAATTAACAGCATTGTCTCCTCTACCAGAGAACCTGGGATCAACTATGAGCAATTATATGGTGGCCCATCTCCCGTTCCAGGGGATCAGGCAGACAAAGAGACAGACAGACAAGGGTGGCAGGCCTCCCTGGTTTTTCTTTCTTTCTTATCCTTTTTAAAAAATGTTTATTTATTTATTTATGTATTTCTTAGATATAAGTACACTGTAGCTGTCTTCAGACACTCCAGAAGAGGGTGTCAGATTCTGGAGAATATAAATCCCTCTTATGGTCTGCATATGATGGACATAAACACAGATTCACATACACTTCTAAAAATTTAAGATGGGTGGGCCCACTGAAAGGGCTCAACAATTAACAGCATTGTCTCTTCTTCCAGAGAACCTGGGATCAACTACCAGCAACTATATGGTGGCCCATCTCCAGTTCCAGGGGATCAGACGGATAGACAGACAGAGATAAAAAGGTCAGGTCTGCCTGGTTTTTCTTTCTTTCTTATCCTTTTAAAATAATGTTTATTTATTTATTTATTTATTTATTTATTTATGTATTTATTAGATATAAGTACACTGTAGTTGTCTTTAGACACTCCAGAAGAGGGTGTCAGATTCTGGAGAATCTAAATCCCTCTTATGGTCTGCATATGATGTACATAAACACAGCCTAACATATACTTCTAAAAATTTAAAGATAGGTGGAGCCACTGAAAGGGCTCAACAATTAACAGCATTGTCTCTTCTTCCAGAGAACCTGGGATCAACTAACAGCAACTATATGGTGGCCCATCTCCAGTTCCAAGGAATCAGACAGACAGACAGACAGACTGACAGAGGTAAGGATGGAGGCCTGCCTGGTCTTTCTTTCTTTCTTATACTTTTAAAAAAATGTTTATTTATTTATTTATTTATTTATTTATGTATTTATTAGATATAAGTACACTGTAGCTGTCTTCAGACACTCTAGAAGAGGGTGTCATCTTCTGGAGAATCTAAATCCCTCTTATGGTCTGCATATGATATACATAAACACAGCCTCACATATATCTCTAAAAATTTAAAGATGGGTGGGCCCACTGAAAGGGATCAACAATTAACACCATTGTCAACTCTTCCAGAGAACGTGGGATCAACTACCAGCAACTATGTGGTGGCCCATCTCAAGTTGCAGGGCATCAGAGAGACAGACAGACAGACAGAGATAAGGATGGCAGGCCTGCCTGATTTATCTTTCTTTCTTCTCTTTTTTAAAAATGTTTATTAATTAATTAATTAATGTATTTATTTATTAGATATAAGTACACTGTAGCTGTCTTCAGACTCTCCAGAAAAGGGTGTCAGATTCTGGAGAATCTATATCCCTCTTATGGTCTGCATATGATGTACATAAACACAGCCTCACATATACTTCTAAAAATTTAAAGATGGTTGGGGCCACTGAAAGGGCTCAACAATTAACAGCATTGTCTCCTCTTCCAGAGGACCTGGGATCAACTACCAGCAACTATATTGTGGCCCATCTCCAGTTCCAGGCGATCAGACAGACATACATACAGACAGACAGACAAGGATTGCAGGCCTGCCTGGTTTTTCTTTCTTTCTTATACATTTTAAAAATGTTTATTTATTTATATATATATTTATTAGATATAAGTACACTGTAGCTGTCTTCAGACACTCCAGAAGAGGGTGTCATATTCTGGAGAATCTAAATCCCTCTTATGGTCTGCATATGATGTACATAAACACAGGCTCACATATATTTCTAAAAATTTGAAGAAGGGTGGGACCACTCTAAAAGCTCAACAATTAACAGCATTGTCTCCTCTTCCAGAGTACCTGGGATCAACTACCAGCAACTATATGGTGGCCCATCTCCAGTTCCAGGGGATCAGACAGACAGACATACAGACAGTGATAAGGATGGCAGGCCTGCCTGGTCTTTCTTTCTTTCTTATCCTTTTTAAAAAATGTTTATTTATATATTTATTTATGTATTTATTAGATATATGTACACTGTAGCTGCTTTCAGACACTCCAGAAGAGGGTGTCAGATTCTGGAGAATCTAAATCCCTCTTATGGTCTGCATATGATGTACATAAACACAGCCTCACATATACTTCTAAAAATTTAAAGAAGGGTGGGGCCACTCTAAAAGCTCAACAATTAACAGCATTGTCTCCTTTTCCAGAGTACCTGGGATCAACTACCAGCAACTATATGGTGGCCCATCTCCAGTTCCATGGGATCAGACAGACAGACATACAGACAGTGATAAGGATGGCAGGCCTGCCTGGTCTTTCTTTCTTTCTTATCCTTTTTAAAAAAATGTTTATTTATATATTTATTTATGTATTTATTAGATATATGTACACTGTAGCTGTCTTCAGACACCCCAGAAGTGAGTGTCAGATTCTGGAGAATCTAAATCCCTCTTATGGTCTGCATATTCGGTACATAAACACAGCCTCGCATATACTTCTAAAAATTTAAAGATGGGTGGGTCCACTGAGAGGGCTCAACAATTAACAGCATTGTCTCCTCTTTCAGAGAACCTGGGATAAACTACCAGCACCTTATGGTGGCCCATCTCCAGTTCCAGAGGATCAGACAGACATACAGACAGAGAGACAGAGATATGGATGGCAGGCCTGCCTGGTCTTTCTTTATTTCTTATACTTTTTAAAAAATGTTTATTTATTTATTTATTTATCTATGTATGTATTAGATATAAGTACACTGTAGCTGTCTTCAGACACTCCAGAAGAGGGTGTCAGAATCTAGAGGATCTAAATCCCTCTTATGGTCTGAATATGATGTACATAAACACAGCCTCACATATACTTCTAAAAATTATAAATAGGTGGGGCCACTGAAAGGACTCAACAATTAACAGCATTGTCTCCTCTTCCAGAGAACCTGGGATCAACTACCAGCACCTAAAAGGTGGCCCATCTCCAGTTCCAGGGGATCAGACAGACAGACAGACAGACAGAGATAAGGAGGGCAGGCATGCCTGGTTTTTCTTTCTTTCTTATCCTTTTAAAATAATGTTTATTTATTTATTTATTTATTTATTTATTTATGTATTTATTAGACATAAGTACACTGTAGTTGTCTTCAGACACTCCAGAAGACGGTGTCAGATTCTGGAGAATCAAAATCCCTCTTATGGTCTACATATGATATACGTAAACACAGCCTAACATATACTTCTAAAAATTTAAAGATAGGTGGAGCCACTGAAAGGGCTCTACAATTAACAGCATTGTCTCTTCTTCCAGAGAACCTCGGATCAACTAACAGCAACTATATGGTGGCCCATCTCCAGTTCCAAGGGATCAGACAGACAGACAGACAGACTGACAGAGGTAAGGATGGAGGCCTACCTGGTCTTTCATTCTTTCTTATCCTTTTTAAAAAAATGTTTATTAATTTAAGTATGTATTTATTAGATGTAAGTACACTGTAGCTGTCTTCAAACACTCCCGAAGAGGGTGTCAGATTCTGGAGAATCTATATCCCTCTTATGGTCTGCATATGATGTACATAAACACAGCCTCATATATACTTCTAAAAATTTAAAGTTGGGTGGGCCCACTGAAAGGGCTCAACAATTAACACCATTGTCTCCTCTTCCAGAGAACGTGGGATCAACTACCAGCAACTATGTGGTGGCCCATCTCAAGTTGCAGGGGATCAGACAGACAGACAGACAGACAGAGATAAGGATGGCAGGCCTGCCTGGTCTTTCATTCTTTCTTATCCTTTTTAAAAAAAAGTTTATTTATATATTTATTTATGTATTTATTAGATATAAGTACACTGTAGCTGTCTTCAGACTCTCCAGAAGAGGGTGTCAGATTCTGGAGAATCTATATCCCCCTTATAGTCTGCATATGATGTACATAGACACAGCCTCACATATACTTCTAAAAATTTAAAGATGGTTGGGGCCACTGAAAAAGCTCAACAATTAACAGCATTGTCTCCTCTTCCAGAGGACCTGTGATCAACTACCAGCAAATATATTGTGGCCCATCTCCAGTTCCAGGGGATCAGACAGACATACATACAGACAGACAGACAAGGATTGAAGGCCTGCCTGGTTTTTCTTTCTTCTTATACATTTTAAAAATGTTTATTTATTTATATATATATTTATTAGATATAAGTACATTGTAGCTGTCTTCAGACACTTCAGAAGAGGGTGTCATATTCTGGAGAATCTAAATCCCTCTTATGGACTGCATATGATGTACATAAACACAGCCTCACATATACTTCTAAAAATTTAAAGAAGGGTGGGGCCACTCTAAAAGCTCAACAATTAACAGCATTGTCTCCTCTTCCAGAGTACCTGGGATCAACTACCAGCAACTATATGGTGGCCCATCTCCAGTTCCAGAGGATCAGACAGACAGACATACAGACAGTGATAAGGATGGCAGGCCTGCCTGGTCTTTCTTTCTTTCTTATCCTTTTTAAAAAAATGTTTATTTATATATTTATTTATGTATTTATTAGATATATGTACACTGTAGCTGTCTTCAGACACTCCCGAAGAGGGTGTCAGATTCTGGAGAATCTATATCCCTCTTATGGTCTGCATATGATGTACATAAACACAGCCTCATATATACTTCTAAAAATTTAAAGTTGGGTGGGCCCACTGAAAGGGCTCAACAATTAACACCATTGTCTCCTCTTCCAGAGAACGTGGGATCAACTACCAGCAACTATGTGGTGGCCCATCTCAAGTTGCAGGGGATCAGACAGACAGACAGACAGACAGAGATAAGGATGGCAGGCCTGCCTGGTCTTTCATTCTTTCTTATCCTTTTTTAAAAAAAGTTTATTTATATATTTATTTATGTATTTATTAGATATAAGTACACTGTAGCTGTCTTCAGACTCTCCAGAAGAGGGTGTCAGATTCTGGAGAATCTATATCCCCCTTATAGTCTGCATATGATGTACATAGACACAGCCTCACATATACTTCTAAAAATTTAAAGATGGTTGGGGCCACTGAAAAAGCTCAACAATTAACAGCATTGTCTCCTCTTCCAGAGGTCCTGTGATCAACTACCAGCAAATATATTGTGGCCCATCTCCAGTTCCAGGGGATCAGACAGACATACATACCGACAGACAGACAAGGATTGAAGGCCTGCCTGGTTTTTCTTTCTTCTTATACATTTTAAAAATGTTTATTTATTTATATATATATTTATTAGATATAAGTACATTGTAGCTGTCTTCAGACACTTCAGAAGAGGGTGTCATATTCTGGAGAATCTAAATCCCTCTTATGGACTGCATATGATGTACATAAACACAGCCTCACATATACTTCTAAAAATTTAAAGAAGGGTGGGGCCACTCTAAAAGCTCAACAATTAACAGCATTGTCTCCTCTTCCAGAGTACCTGGGATCAACTACCAGCAACTATATGGTGGCCCATCTCCAGTTCCAGAGGATCAGACAGACAGACATACAGACAGTGATAAGGATGGCAGGCCTGCCTGGTCTTTCTTTCTTTCTTATCCTTTTTAAAAAAATGTTTATTTATATATTTATTTATGTATTTATTAGATATAAGTACACTGTAGCTGTCTTCAGACACTCCAGAAGAGGGTGTCAGATTCTGGAGAATCTAAATCCCTCTTATGGTCTGCATATGATGTACATAAACACAGCCTCACATATACTTCTAAAAATTTAAAGATGTGTGGGGCCACTGAGAGGGCTCAACAATTAACAGCATTGTCTCCTCTTTCAGAGAACCTGGGATAAACTACCAGCACCTTATGGTGGCCCATCTCCAGTTCCAGTGGATCAGACAGACAGACAGACAGACAGAGAGACAGAGATAAGGATGGCAGGTCTGCCTGGTCTTTCTTTATTTCTTATACTTTTTAAAAAATGTTTATTTATTTATTTATTTATTTATTTATTTATTTATTAGATATAAGTACACTGTAGCCGTCTTCAGACACTCCAGAAGAGGGTGTCAGATTCTGGAGAATCTAAATCCCTCTTATGGTCTGAATATGATGTACATAAACACAGCCTCACATATACTTCTAAAAATTAAAAATAGGTGGGGCCACTGAAAGGACTCAACAATTAACAGCATTGTCTCCTCTTCCAGAGAACCTGGGATCAACTACCAGCACCTAAAAGGTGGCCCATCTCCAGTTCCAGGGGATCAGACAGACAGACAGACAGTGATAAGGATGGCAGGCCTGCCTGATCTTTCTTTCTTTCTCATCCTTTTTTTAAAAAAATGTTTATTTATTTATTTATTTATTTATTTATTTATTTATTATTAGATATAAGTACACTGTAGCTGTTCAGACACTCCAGAAGAGGGTGTCAGATTCTGGAGAATCTAAATCCCTCTTATGGTCTGCATATGATGTACATAAACACAGCCTCACATATACTTCTAAAAATTTAAAGAAGGGAGGGGCCACTCTAAAAGCTCAACAATTAACAGCATTGTCTCCTCTTCCAGAGTACCTGGGATCAACTACCAGCAACTATAAGGTGGCCCATCTCCAGTTCCAGGGGATCAGACAGAGAGACATACAGACAGTGATAAGGATGGCAGGCCTGCCTGGTCATTCTTTCATTCTTATCCTTTTCAAAAAAATGTTTATTTATATATTTATTTATGTATTTATTAGATATAAGTACACTGTAGGGGTCTTCAGACACTTTAGAAGAGGGTGTCAGATTCTGGAGAATCTAAATCCCTCTTATGGTCTGCATATGATGTACATAAACACAGCCTCACATATACTTCTAAAAATTTAAAGATGTGTGGGGCCACTGAGAGGGCTCAACAATTAACAGCATTGTCTCCTCTTTCAGAGAACCTGGGATAAACTACCAGCACCTTATGGTGGCCCATCTCCAGTTCCAGTGGATCAGACAGACAGACAGACAGACAGACAGAGAGACAGAGATAAGGATGGCAGGCCTGCCTGGTCTTTCTTTATTTCTTATACTTTTTAAAAAATGTTAATTTATTTATTTATTTATTTATTTATTTATTTATTTATTTATTTATTTATGTATTTATTAGATATAAGTACACTGTAGCCGTCTTCAGACACTCCAGAAGAGGGTGTCAGATTCTAGAGAATCTAAATCCCTCTTATGGTCTGAATATGATGTACATAAACACAGCCTCACATATACTTCTAAAAATTATAAATAGGTGGGGCCACTGAAAGGACTCAACAATTAACAGCATTGTCTCCTCTTCCAGAGAACCTGGGATCAACTACCAGCACCTAAAAGGTGGCCCATCTCCAGTTCCAGGGGATCAGACAGACAGACAGACAGACAGTGATAAGGATGGCAGGCCTGCCTGGTCTTTCTTTGTTTCTTATCCTTTTTTTAAAAAAAATGTTTATTTATTTATTTATTTATTTATTATTAGATATAAGTACACTGTAGCTGTTCAGACACTCCAGAAGAGGGTGTCAGATTCTGGAGAATCTAAATCCCTCTTATGGTCTGCATATGATGTACATAAACACAGCCTCACATATACTTCTAAAAATTTAGAGAAGGGTGGGGCCACTCTAAAAGCTCAACAATTAACAGCATTGTCTCCTCTTCCAGAGTACCTGGAATCAACTACCAGCAAATATATGGTGGCCCATCTCCAGTTCCAGGGGTTCAGACAGACAGACATACAGACAGTGATAAGGATGGCAGGCCTGCCTGTTCTTTCTTTCTGTCTTATCCTTTTTAAAAAAATGTTTATTTATATATTTATTTATGTATTTATTAGATATATGTACACTGTAGCTGCTTTCAGACATTCCAGAAGAGGGTGTCATATTCTGGAGAATCTAAATCCCTCTTATGGTCTGCATATGATGTACATAAACACAGCCTCGCATATACTTCTAAAAATTTAAAGATGTGTGGGGCCACTGAGAGGGCTCAACAATTAACAGCATTGTCTCCTCTTTCAGAGAACCTGGGATAAACTACCAGCACCTTATGGTGGCCCATCTCCAGTTCCAGGGGATCAGACAGACAGACAGATAGACAGAAAGACAGAGATAAAGATGGCAGGCCTGCCTGGTCTTTCTTTATTTCTTATACTTTTTAAAATATGTTTATTTATTTATTTATTTATTTATTTATTTATTTATTTATTAGATATAAGTACACTGTAGCCGTCTTCACACACTCCATAAGAGGGTGTCAGATTCTAGAGAATCTAAATCCCTCTTATGGTCTGAATATGATGTACATAAACACAGCCTCACATATACTTCTAAAAATTATAAATAGGTGGGGCCACTGAAAGGACTCAACAATTAACAGCATTGTCTCCTCTTTCAGAGAACCTGGGATAAACTACCAGCACCTTATGGTGGCCCATCCCCAGTTCCAGTGGATCAGACAGACAGACAGACAGACAGAGAGACAGAGATGAGGATGGCATGCCTGCCTGGTCTTTCTTTATTTCTTATATCTTTTAAAAACTGTTTATTTATTTATTTATTTATTTATTTATTTATTTATTTATTTACGTATTTATTAGATATAAGTACACTGTAGCCGTCTTCAGACACTCCAGAAGAGGGTGTCAGATTCTAGAGAATCTAAATCCCTCTTATGGTCTGAATATGATGTACATAAATACAGCCTCACATATATTTCTAAAAATTATAAATAGGTGGGGCCACTGAAAGGACTCAACAATTAACAGCATTGTCTCCTCTTCCAGAGAACCTGGGATCAACTACCAGCACGTAAAAGGTGGCCCATCTCCAGTTCCAGGGGATCAGACAGACAGACAGACAGGCAGTGATAAGGATGGCAGGCCTGCCTGGTCTTTCTTTCTTTCTTATCCTTTTTTTAAAAAAATGTTTGTTTATTTATTTATTTATTTATTTATTTATTATTAGATATAAGTACACTGTAGCTGTTCAGACACTCCAGAAGAGGGTGTCAGATTCTGGAGAATCTAAATCCCTCTTATGGTCTGCATATGATGTACATAAACACAGCCTCACATATACTTCTAAAAATTTAAAGAAGGGTGGGGCCACTCTAAAAGCTCAACAATTAACAGCATTGTCTCCTCTTCCAGAGTACCTGGGATCAACTACCAGCAACTATATGGTGGCCCATCTCCAGTTCCAGGGGATCAGACAGACAGACATACAGACAGTGATAAGGATGGCAGGCCTGCCTGGTCTTTCTTTCTGTCTTATCCTTTTTAAAAAAATGTTTATTTATATATTTATTTATGTATTTATTAAATATATGTACACTGTAGCTGCTTTCAGACACTCCAGAAGAGGGTGTCAGATTCTGGAGAATCTATATCCCTCTTATGGTCTGCATATGATGTACATAAACACAGCCTCGCATATACTTCTAAAATTTTAAAGATGTGTGGGGCCACTGAGAGGGCTCAACAATTAACAGCATTGTCTCCTCTTTCAGAGAAACTGGGATAAACTACCAGCACCTTATGGTGGCCCATCCCCAGTTCCAGTGGATCAGACAGACAGACAGACAGACAGAGAGACAGAGGTGAGGATGGCAGGCCTGCCTGGTCTTTCTTTATTTCTTATACATTTTAAAAACTGTTTATTTATTTATTTATTTATTTATTTATGTATTTATTAGATATAAGTACATTGTAGCCGTCTTCAGACACTCCAGAAGAGGGTGTCAGATTCTAGAGAATCTAAATCCCTCTTATGGTCTGAATATGATGTACATAAACACAGCCTCATATATACTTCTAAAAATTATAAATAGGTGGGGCCACTGAAAGGACTCAACATTTAACAGCATTGTCTCCACTTCCAGAGAACCAGGGATCAACTACCAGCACCTAAAAGGTGGCCCATCTCCAGTTCCAGGGGATCAGACAGACAGACAGACAGACAGTGATAAGGATGGCAGGCCTGCCTGGTCTTTCTTTCTTTCTTATCCTTTTTAAAAAATGTTTATTTATATATTTATTTATGTATTTATTAGATATAAGTACACTGTAGCTGTCTTCAGACACTCCAGAAGAGGGTGTCAGATTCTGGAGAATCTATATCCCTCTTATGGTCTGCATATGATGTACATAAACACAGCCTCACATTTACTTCTAAAAATTTAAACATGTGTGGGGCCAATGAAAGGGATCAACAATTAACAGCATTGTCTCCTCTTATAGAGAAATGGGATCAACTACCAGCAATTATATGGTGGCCCATCTCCATTTCCAGGGGATCAGACAGACAGACAGACAGACAGACAGACAGATAGAGTTAAGGATGGCAAGCCTACCTGGTCTTTCATTCTTTCTTATCCTTTTTAAAAAAATGTTTATTAATTTAAGTATGTATTTATTAGATGTAAGTACACTGTAGCTGTCTTCAAACACTCCCGAAGAGGGTGTCAGATTCTGAAGAATCTATATCCCTCTTATGGTCTGCATATGATGTACATGAACACATCCTCACATATACTTCTAAAAATTTAAAGATGGGTGGGGCCACTGAAAGGGCTCAACAATTAACAGCACTGACTCCTCTTCCAGAGAACCTGGGATCAACTACCAGCAATTATATGGTGGCCCATCTCCAGTTCCAGGGGATCAGACAGACAGACAGACAGACAAACAAGGATGGCAGGCCTGCCTGGTCTCTCTTTCTTTATTATCCTTTTTAAAAATGTTTATTTATTTATTTATGTATTTATTAGATATAAGTACACTGTAGCTGTCTTCAGACACTCCAGAAGAGGGTGTCAGATTCAGGAGAATCTAAATCCCTCTTATGGTCTGCATATGATGTACATAAACACAGCCTCACATATACCTCTAAATATTTAAAGATGGGTGGCGCCACTGAAAGGGCTCAACAATTAACAGCATTGTCTCCTCTTGCAGAGTACCTGGGATCAACTACCAGCAACTATATGGTGGCCCATCTCCAGTTCCAGGGGATCAGACAGACAGACATACAGACAGTGATAAGGGTGGCAGGCCTGCCTGGTCTTTCTTTCTTTCTTATCTTTTTAAAAAAATGTTTATTTATATATTTATTCAGTTATTTATTAGATATATGTACACTGTAGCTGTCTTCAGACACTCCAGAAGAGGGTGTCAGATTGTGGAGAATCTAAATCCCTCTTATGGTCTGCATATGATGTACATAAACACAGCCTCACATATACTTCTAAAAATTTAAAGATGTGTGGGGCCACTGAGAGGGCTCAACAATTAACAGCATTGTCTCCTCTTTCAGAGAACCTGGGATAAACTACCAGCACCTTATGGTGGCCCATCTCCAGTTCCAAGGGATCAGACAGACAGACAGACAGACTGACAGAGATAAGGATGGAGGCCTGCCTGGTCTTTCTTTCTTTCTTATACTTTTAAGAAATGTTTATTAATTTAAGTATGTATTTATTAGATTTAAGTACAAGGTAGCTGTCTTCAGACACTCTAAAAGAGGGTGTCATCTTCTGGAGAATCTAAATCCCTCTAATGGTCTGCATATGATGTACATAAACACAGCCTCACATATATTTCTAAAAATTTAAAGATGGGTGGGCCCACTGAAAGGGCTCAACAATTAACAGCATTGTCTCTTCTTCCAGAGAACGTGGGATCAACTACCAGCAACTATATGGTGGCCCATCTCAAGTTCCAGGGGATAAGACAGACAGACAGACAGACAGAGATAAGGATGGCAGGCCTGCCTGATTTTTCTTTCTTTCTTATCCTTTTTAAAAAATGTTTATTAATTAATTTATTTATTTATTCATTTATTTATTTATTTATTTATTTATGTGTTTATTAGATGTAAGTACACTGTAGCTGTCTTCAGACTCTCCAGAAGAGGGTGTCAGATTCTGGAGAAACAATATCCCTCATATGGTCTGCATATGATGTACATGAACACAGCCTCACATATACTTCTAAAAATTTAAAGATGGGTGGGGCCACTGAAAGGGCTCAACAATTAACAGCATTGTCTCCTCTTCCAGAGAACTTGGGATCAACTACCAGCAACTATATGGTGGCCCATCTCCAGTTTCAGGGTATCTGACAGATAGACAGACAGACAGACAGACAGACAAGGTGGCAGGCCTGCCTGGTCTTTCTTTCTTTCTTAGTCTTTTAAAAAAATGTTTATTTATTTATTTATGTATTTATTAGATATAAGTACAATGTAGCTGTCTTCAGTCACTCCAGAAGAGGGTGTCAGATTCTGGAGAATCTATATCCCTCTTATGGTCTGCATATGATGTACATAAACACAGCCTCACATTTACTTCTAAAAATTTAAAGATGTGTGGGGCCAATGAAAGGGATCAACAATTAACAGCATTGTCTCCTCTTATAGAGAACATGGGATCAACTACCAGCAACTATATGGTGGCCCATCTCCAGTTCCAGGGGATCAGACAGACAGACAGACAGATAGACAGATAGAGTTAAGGATGGCAGGCCTACCTGGTCTTTCATTCTTTCTTATCCTTTTTAAAAAATGTTTATTAATTTAAGTATGTATTTATTAGATGGAAGTACACTGTAGCTGTCTTCAAACACTCCCGAAGAGGGTGTCAGATTCTGGAGAATCTATATCCCTCTTATGGTCTGCATATGATGTACATGAACACAGCCTCACATATACTTCTAAAAATTTAAAGATGGGTGGGGCCACTGAAAGGGCTCAACAATTAACAGCACTGACTCCTCTTCCAGAGAACCTGGGATCAACTACCAGCAATTATATGGTGGCCCATCTCCAGTTCCAGGGGATCAGACAGACAGACAGACAGACAAACAAGGATGGCAGGCCTGCCTGGTCTCTCTTTCTTTATTATCCTTTTTAAAAAATGTTTATTTGTTTATTTATGAATTTATTAGATATAAGTACACTGTAGCTGTCTTCAGACATTCTAGAAGAGTGTGTCATCTTCTGGAGAATCTAAATCCCTCTTATGGTCTGCATATGATGTACATAAACACAGCCTCACATATACTTCTAAAAATTTAAAGATGGGTGGCGCCACTGAAAGGGCTCAACAATTATCAGCATTGTCTCCTCTTCCAGAGTACCTTGGATCAACTACCAGGAACTATATGGTGGCCCATCTCCAGTTCCAGGGGATCAGACAGACAGACATACAGACAGTGAAAAGGATGGCAGGCCTGCCTGGTCTTTCTTTCTTTCTTATCCTTTTTAAAAAAAATGTTTATTTATACATTTATTTATGTATTTATTAGATATAAGTACACTGTAGCTGTCTTCAGACACTCCAAAAGAGGGTGTCAGATTCTGGAGAATCTAAATCCCTCTTATGGTCTGCATATGATGTACGTAAACACAGCCTAACATATACTTCTAAAAATTTAAAAATAGGTGGAGCCACTGAAAGGGCTCAACAATTAACAGCATTGTCTCTTCTTCCAGAGAATCTGGGATCAACTACCAGCACCTAAAAGGTGGCCCATCTCCATTTCCAGGGGATCAGACTGACAGACAGACTGACAGAGGTAAGGATGGAGGCCTGCCAGGTCTTTCTTTCTTTCTTATACTTTTAAAAAATGTTTATTTATTTATTTATTTATTTATGTATTTATTAGATATAAGTACACTGTAGCTGTCTTCAGACACTCTAGAAGAGGGTGTCATCTTCTGGAGAATCTAAATCGCTCTTATGGTCTGCATATGATGTACATAAACACAGCCTCACATATACTTCTAAATATTTAAAGATGGGTGGGCCCACTGAAAGGGCTCAACAATTAACACCATTGTCTCCTCTTCCAGAGAACGTGGGATCAACTACCAGCAACTATATGGTGGCCCATCTCAAGTTGCAGGGGATCAGACAGACAGACAGACAGACAGAGATAAGGATGGCAGGCCTGCCTGATTTTTCTTTCTTTCTTATCCTTTTTAAAATTGTTTATTTATTTATGTATTCATTAATTAATTAATTAATTTATTTATTTATGTATTTATTAGATATAAATACACTGTAGCTGTCTTCAGACTCTCCAGAAGAGGGTGTCAGATTCTGGAGAATCTATATCCCTCTTATGGTCTGCATATGATGTACATAAACACAGCCTCACATATACTTCTAAAAATTTAAAGATGGTTGGGGCCACTGAGAGGGCTCAACAATTAACAGCATTGTCTCCTCTTCCAGAGTACCTGGGATCAACTACCAGCAACTATATGGTGGCCCATCTCCAGTTCCAGAGGATCCGACAGACAGACATACAGACAGTGATAAGGATGGCAGGCCTGCCTGGTCTTTCTTTCTTTCTTATCCTTTTTAAAAAAATGTTTATTTATATATTTATTTATGTATTTATTAGATATAAGTACACTGTAGCTGTCTTCAGACACCCCAGAAGAGGGTGTCAGATTCTGGAGAATCTAAATCCCTCTTATGGTCTGTATATGATGTACATAAACAAAGCCTAACATATACTTCTAAAAATTTAAAGATGTGTGGGGCCACTGAGAGGGCTCAACAATTAACAGCATTTTCTCCTCTTTCAGAGAACCTGGGATAAACTACCAGCACCTTATGGTGGACCATCTCCAGTTCCAGTGGATCAGACAGACAGACAGACAGACAGAGAGACAGAGATAAGGATGGCAGGTCTGCCTGGTCTTTCTTTATTTCTTATACTTTTTAAAAAAATGTTTATTTATTTATTTATTTATTTATTTATGTATTTATTAGATATAAGTACACTGTAGCCGTCTTCAGACACTCCAGAAGAGGGTGTCAGATTCTAGAGAATCTAAATCCCTCTTATGGTCTGAATATGATGTACATAAACACAGCCTCACATATACTTCTAAAAATTATAAATAGGTGAGGCCACTGAAAGGACTCAACAATTAACAGCATTGTCTCCTCTTCCAGAATACCTGGGATCAACTACCAGCACCTAAAAGGTGGCCCATCTCCAGTTCCAGGGGATCAGACAGACAGACAGACAGACAGTGATAAGGATGGCAGGCCTGCCTGGTCTATCTTTCTTTCTTATCCTTTTTTAAAAAAATGTTTATTTATTTATTTATTTATTTATTTATTATTAGATATAAGTACACTGTAGCTGTTCAGACACTCCAGAAGAGGGTGTCAGATTCTGGAGAATCTAAATCCCTCTTATGGTCTGCATATGATGTACATGAACACAGCCTCACATATACTTCTAAAAATTAAAGAAGGGTGGGGCCACTCTAAAAGCTAAACAATTAACAGCATTGTCTCCTCTTCCAGAGTACCTGGGATCAACTACCAGCAACTATATGGTGGCCCATCTCCAGTTCCAGGGGATCAGACAGACAGACATACAGACAGTGATAAGGATGGCAGGCCTGCCTGGTCTTTCTTTTTTTCTTATCCTTTTTAAAAATATGTTTATTTATTTTTTATTTATGTATTTATTTATTTATTTATTTATTATTAGATATAAGTACACTGTAGCTGTTCAGACACTCCAGAAGAGGGTGTCAGATTCTGGAGAATCTAAATCCCTCTTATGGTCTGCATATGATGTACATAAACACAGCTTCACATATAATTCTAAAAATTTAAAGAAGGGTTGGGCCACTCTAAAAGCTCAACAATTAACAGCATTGTCTCCTCTTCCAGAGTACTTGGGATCAGCTACCAGCGACTATATGGTGACCCATCTCCAGTTCCAGGGGTACAGACAGACAGACAGACAGACAGTGATAAGGATGGCAGGCCTGCCTGGTCATTCTTTCTTTCTTATCCTTTTCAAAAAAATGTTTATTTATATATTTATTTATGTATTTATTAGATATAAGTACACTGTAGCTGTCTTCAGACACCCCAGACGAGGGTGTCAGATTCTGGAGAAACTAAATCCCTCTTATGGTCTGCATATGATGTACATAAACACAGCCTCACATATACTTCTAAAAATTTAAAGATGTGTGGGGCCAATGAGAGGGCTCAACAAGTAACAGCATTGTCTCCTCTTTCAGTGAACCTGGGATAAACTACCAGCACCTTATGGTGGCCCATCTCCAGTTCCAGTGGATCAGACAGACAGACAGACAGACAGAGAGACAGAGATAAGGATGGCAGGCCTGCCTGGTCTTTCTTTATTTCTTATACTTTTTAAAAAGTGTTTATTTATTTATTTATTTATTTATTTATTTATTAGATATAAGTACACTGTAGCCGTCTTCAGACACTCCAGAAGAGGGTGTCAGATTCTACAGAATCTAAATCCCTCTTATGGTCTGAATATGATGTACATAAACACAGCCTCACATATACTTCTAAAAATTATAAATAGGTGGGTCACTGAAAGCACTCAACAATTAACAGCATTGTCTCCTCTTCCAGAGAACCTGGGATCAACTACTAGCACCTAAAAGGTGGCCCATCTCCAGTTCCAGGGGATCAGACAGACAGAGAGACAGACAGTGATAAGGATGGCAGGCCTGCCTGGTCTTTCTTTTTTATTCTTTTTTTAAAAAAATGTTTATTTATTTATTTATTTATTTATTTATTTATTTATTATTTGATATAAGTACACTGTAGCTGTTCAGACACTCTAGAAGAGAGTGTCATATTCTGGAGAATCTAAATCCCACTTATGGTATGCATATGATGTACATAAACACAGCCTCACATATACTTCTAAAAATTTAAAGAAGGGTGGGGCCACTCTAAAAGCTCAACAATTAACAGCAGTGTCTCCTCTTCCAGAGTACCTGGGATCAACTACCAGCAACTATATGGTGGCCCATCTCCAGTTCCAGGGCATCAGACAGACAGACATACAGACAGTGATAAGGATGGCAGGCCTGCCTGGTCTTTCTTTTTTATTCTTTTTTTAAAAAAATGTTTATTTATTTATTTATTTATTTATTTATTTATGTATTTATTAGATATAAGTACACTGTAGTCGTCTTCAGACACTCCAGAAGAGGGTGTCAGATTCTAGAGAATCTAAATCCCTCTTATGGTCTGAATATGATGTACATAAACACAGCCTCACATATACGTCTAAAAATTATAAATAGGTTAGGCCACTGAAAGGACTCAACAATTAACAGCATTGTCTCCTCTTCCAGAGAACCTGGGATCAACTACCAGCACCTAAAAGGTGGCCCATCTCCAGTTCCAGAGAATCAGACAGACAGACAGACAGACAGTGATAAGGATGGCAGGCCTGCCTGGTCTTTCTTTCTTTCTTATCCTTTTTTTTAAAAAATGTTTATTTATTTATTTATTTATTTATTTATTTATTTTTTTATTTATTTATTATTAGATATAAGTACACTGTAGCTGTTCAGACACTCCAGAAGAGGGTATCAGATTCTGGAGAATCTAAATCCCTCTTATGGTCTGCATATGATGTACATAAACACAGCCTCACATATAATTCTAAAAATTTAAAGAAGGGTTGGGCCACTCTAAAAGCTCAACAATTAACAGCATTGATTCCTCTTCCAGAGTACTTGGGATCAGCTACCAGCGACTATATGGTGGCCCATCTCCAGTTCCAGGGGATCAGACAGACAGACATACAGACAGTGATAAGGATGGCAGGCCTGCCTGGTCATTCTTTCTTTCTTATCCTTTTCAAAAAAATATTTATTTATATATTTATTTATGTATTTATTAGATATAAGTACACTGTAGCTGTCTTCAGACACCCCAGAAGAGGGTGTCAGATTCTGGAGAATCTAAATCCCTCTTATGGTCTGCATATGATGTACATAAACACAGCCTCACATATACTTCTAAAAATTTAAAGATGTGTGGGGCCAATGAGAGGGCTCAACAAGTAACAGCATTGTCTCCTCTTTCAGAGAACCTGGGATAAACGACCAGCACCTTATGGTGGCTCATCTCCAGTTCCAGTGGATCAGACAGACAGACAGACAGACAGAGAGATAGAGATAAGGATGGCAGGCCTGCCTGGTCTTTCTTTATTTCTTATACTTTTTAAAAAGTGTTTATTTATTTATTTATTTATTTATTTATTTATTAGATATAAGTACACTGTAGCCGTCTTCAGACACTCCAGAAGAGGGTGTCAGATTCTAGAGAATCTAAATCCCTCTTATGGTCTGCATATGATGTACATAAACACAGCCTCACATATACTTCTAAAAATTATAAATAGGTGGGGCCACTGAAAGCACTCAACAATTAACAGCATTGTCTCCTCTTCCAGAGAACCTGGGATCAACTACCAGCACCTAATAGGTGGCCCATCTCCAGTTCCAGGGGATCAGACAGACAGAGAGACAGACAGTGATAAGGATGGCAGGCCTGCCTGGTCTTTCTTTCTTATCCTTTTTTTTAAAAAAATGTTTATTTATTTATTTATTTATTTATTTATTTATTTATTATTAGATATAAGTACACTGTAGCTGTTCAGACACTCCAGAAGAGAGTGTCATATTCTGGAGAATCTAAATCCCACTTATGGTATGCATATGATGTACATAAACACAGCCTCACATATACTTCTAAAAATTTAAAGAAGGGTGGGGCCTCTCTAAAAGCTCAACAATTAACAGCATTGTCTCCTCTTCCAGAGTACCTGGGATCAACTACCAGCAACTATATGGTGGCCCATCTCCAGTTCCAGGGGATCAGACAGAGAGACATACAGACAGTGATAAGGATGGCAGGCCTGCCTGGTCTTTCTTTCTTTCTTATCCTTTTTAAAAAAATGTTTATTTATATATTTATTTATGTATTTATTAGATATATGTACACTGTAGCTGCTTTCATACACTCCAGAAGAGGGTGTCAGATTCTAGAGAATCTAAATCCCTCTTATGGTCTGCATATGATGTACATAAACACAGCCTCGCATATACTTCTAAAAATTTAAAGATGTGTGGGGCCACTGAGAGGGCTCAACAATTAACAGCATTGTCGCCTCTTTCAGAGAACCTGGGATAAACTACCAGCACCTTATGGTGGCCCATCTCCAGTTCCAGTGGATCAGACAGACAGACAGACATACAGAGAGACAGAGATAAGGATGGCAGGTCTGCCTGGTCTTTCTTTATTTCTTATACTTTTTAAAAAATGTTTATTTATTTATTTATTTATTTATGTATTTATTAGATATAAGTACATTGTAGCCGTCTTCAGACACTCCAGAAGAGGGTGTCAGATTCTAGAGAATCTAAATCCCTCTTATGGTCTGAATATGATGTACATAAACACAGCCTCACATATACTTCTAAAAATTATAAATAGGTGGGGCCACTGAAAGGACTCAACAATTAAGAGCATTGTCTCCTCTTCCAGAGAACCTGGGATCAACTACCAGCACCTAAAAGGTGGCCCATCTCCAGTTCCAGGGGATCAGACAGACAGACAGACAGACAGTGATAAGGATGGCAGGCCTGCCTGGTCTTTCTTTCTTTCTAATCCTTTTTAAAAAAAAATGTATATTTATTTATTTATTTATTTATTTATTTATTTATTTATTTATTATTAGATATAAGTACACTGTAGCTGTTCAGACACTCCAGAAGAGAATGTCAGATTCCGGAGAATCTAAATCCCTCTTATGGTCTTCATATGATGTACATAAACACAGCCTCACATAAAATTCTAAAAATTTAAAGATGGGTTGGGCCACTCTAAAAGCTCAACAATTAACAGCATTGTCTCCTCTTCCAGAGTACTTGGGATCAGCTACCAGCAACTATATGGTGGCCCATCTCCAGTTCCAGGGGATCAGACAGACAGACATACAGACAGTGATAAGGATGGCAGGCCTGCCTGGTCATTCTTTCTTTCTTATCCTTTTCAAAAAAATGTTTATTTATATATTTATTTATGTATTTATTAGATATAAGTACACTGTAGCTGTCTTCAGACACCCCAGAAGAGGGTGTCAGATTCTGGAGAATCTAAATCCCTCTTATGGTCTGCATATTCGGTATATAAACACAGCCTCGCATATACTTCTAAAAATTTAAAGATGTGTGGGGCCACTGAGAGGGCTCAACAATTAACAGCATTGTCTCCTCTTTCAGAGAACCTGGGATAAACTACCAGCACCTTATGGTGGCCCATCTCCAGTTCCAGGGGATCAGACAGACAGACAGACAGAGAGACAGAGATATGGATGGCAGGCCTGCCTGGTCTTTCTTTATTTCTTATATTTTAAAAAAATGTTTATATTTTATTTATTTATTTATTTATTTATTTATTTATTTATGTATTTATTACATATAAGTACAATGTAGCCGTCTTCAGACACTCCAGAAGAGGGTGTCAGATTCTAGAGAATCTAAATCCCTCTTATGGTCTGAATATGATGTACATAAACACAGCCTCACATATACTTCTAAAAATTATAAATAGGTGGGGCCACTGAATGGACTCAACAATTAACAGCATTGTCTCCTCTTCCAGAGAACCTGGGATCAACTACCAGCACCTAAAAGGTGGCCCATCTCCAGTTCCAGGGGATCAGACAGAAAGACAGACAGACAGTGATAAGGATGGCAGGCCTGCCTGGTCTTTCTTTCTTTCTTATCCTTTTTTTAAAAAAATGTTCGTTTATTTATTTATTTATTTATTTATTTATTTATTTATTTATTTATAATTAGATATAAGTACACTGTAGCTGTTCAAATACTCCAGAAG
Source organism: Mus caroli (assembly GCF_978045245.1). Lineage (NCBI taxonomy): Eukaryota > Metazoa > Chordata > Mammalia > Rodentia > Muridae > Mus > Mus caroli. The sequence goes on from NW_028227353.1 coordinate 353,004, forward strand.
AGGGTGTCAGATTCTGGAGAATCTAAATCCCTCTTATGGTCTGCATATGATGTACATAAACACAGCCTCACATATACTTCTAAAAATTTATAGAAGTGTGGGGCCACTCTAAAAGCTAAACATTTAACAGCATTGTCTCCTCTTCCAGAGTACCTGGGATCAACTACCAGCAACTATATGGGGGCCCATCTCCAGTTCCAGGGGATCAGACAGACAGACATACAGACAGTGATAAGGATGGCAGGCCTGCCTGGTCTTTCTTTCTTTCTTATCCTTTTAAAAAAATGTTTATTTATATATTTATATATGTATTTATTAGATATATGTACACTGTAGCTGTCTTCAGACACTCCAGAAGAGGGTGTCAGATTCTGGAGAATCTAAATCCCTCTTATGGTCTGCATATTCGGTACATAAACACAGCCTCGCATATACTTCTAAAAATTTAAAGATGTGTGGGGCCACTGAGAGGGCTCAACAATTAACAGCATTGTCTCCTCTTTCTTAGAACCTGGGATAAACTACCAGCACCTTATGGTGGCCCATCTCCAGTTCCAGGGGATCAGACAGACAGACAGACAGAGAGACAGAGATATGGATGGCAGGCCTGCCTGGTCTTCCTTTATTTCTTATATTTTAAAAAATGTTTATATTTTATTTATTTATTTATTTATTTATTTATTTATTTATGTATTTATTAGATATAAGTACACTGTAGCCGTCTTCAGACACTCCATAATAGGGTATCAGATTCTAGAGAATCTAAATCCCTCTTATGGTCTGAATATGATGTACATAAACACAGCCTCACATATACTTCTAAAAATTATAAATAGGTGGGGCCACTGAAAGGACTCAACAATTAACAGCATTGTCTCCTCTTCCAGAGAACCTGGGATCAACTACCAGCACCTAAAAGGTGGCCCATCTCCAGTTCCAGGGGATCAGACAGAAAGACAGACAGACAGTGATAAGGATGGCAGGCCTGCCTGGTCTTTCTTTCTTTCTTATCCTTTTTTTAAAAAAATGTTCGTTTATTTATTTATTTATTTATTTATTTATTTATTATTAGATATAAGTACACTGTAGCTGTTCAGACACTCCAGAAGAGGGTGTCAGATTCTGGAAAATCTAAATCCCTCTTATGGTCTGCATATGATGTACATAAACACAGCCTCACATATACTTCTAAAAATTTATAGAAGTGTGGGGCCACTCTAAAAGCTCAACAATTAACAGCATTGTCTCCTCTTCCAGAGTACCTGTGATCAATTACCAGCAACTATATGGTGGCCCATCTCCAGTTCCAGGGGATCAGACAGACAGACATACAGACAGTGATAAGGATGGCAGGCCTGCCTGGTCTTTCTTTCTTTCTTATCCTTTTTAAAAAAATGTTTATTTATATATTTATTTATGTATTTATTAGATATATGTACACTGTAGCTGCTTTCAGACACTCCAGAAGAGGGTGTCAGATTCTGGAGAATCTAAATCCCTCTTATGGTCTGCATATGATGTACATAAACACAGCCTCGCATATACTTCTAAATATTTAAAGATGTGTGGGGCCACTGAGAGGGCTCAACAATTAACAGCATTGTCTCCTCTTTCAGAGAACCTGGGAGAAACTACCAGCACCTTATGGTGGCCCATCTCCAGTTCCAGGGGATAAGACTGACAGACAGACAGAGAGACAGAGATATGGATGGCAGGCCTGCCTGGTCTTTCTTTATTTCTTATACTTTTTAAAAAAATGTTTATTTATTTATTTATTTATTTATTTATGTATTTATTAGATATAAGTACACTGTAGCCGTCTTCAGACACTCCAGAAGAGGGTGTCAGATTCTAGAGAATCTAAATCCCTCTTATGATCTGAATATGATGTACATAAACACAGCCTCACATATACTTCTAAAAATTTAAAGAATGGTGGGGCCACTCTAAAAGCTCAACAAATAACAGCATTGTCTCCTCTTTCAGAGAACCTGGGATAAACTACCAGCACCTTATGGTGGCCCATCTCCAGTTCCAGTGGATCAGACAGACAGACAGACAGAGAGACAGAGATATGGATGGCAGGCCTGACTGGTCTTTCTTTATTTCTTATACTTTTTAAAAAATGTTTATTTATTCATTTATTTATTTTTTTATGTATTTATTAGATATAAGTACACTGTAGCCGTCTTCAGACACTCCAGAAGATGGTGTCAGATTCTGGAGAATCTAAATACCTCTTATGGTCTGAATATGATGTACATAAACACAGCCTCACATATACTTGTAAAAATTAAAAATGGGTGGGGCCACTGAAAGGGCTCAACAATTAACAGCATTGTCTCCTCTTCCAGAGAACCTGGGATCAACTACCAGCACCTAAAAGGTGGCCCATCTCCAGTTCCAGGGGATCAGACAGACAGACAGACAGACAGAGATAAGTATGGCAGGCCTGCCTGGTCTTTCTTTCTTTCTTATCCTTTTAAAATAATGTTTATTTATTTATTTATTTATTCATTTATTTATTTATTTATTTATTTATATATGTTTGTATTCATTAGATATAAGTACACTCTAGTTGTCTTCAGACAATCCAGAAGAGGGTGTCAGATTCTGGAGAATCTAAATCCCTCTTATGGTCTGCATATGATGTACATAAACACAGCCTAACATATACTTCTAAAAATTTAAAGATAGGTGGAGCCACTGAAAGGGCTCAACAATTAATAGCATTGTCTCCTCTTCCAGAGAACCTGGGATCAACTAACAGCAACTATATGGTGGCCCATCTACAGTTCCAAGGGATCAGACAGTCTGACAGACAGATAGACTGACAGAGATTAGGATGGCAGGCCTGCCTGGTCTTTCTTTCTTTCTTATCCTTTTTAAAAAATGTTTATTTATTTATGTATTTATTAGATATAAGTACACTGTAGCTGTCTTCAGACACTCCAGAAGAGGGTGTCAGATTCTGGAGAATCTAAATCCCTCTTATGGTCGGCATATGATGTACATAAACACAGCCTCACATATACTACTAAATATTTAACGATGGGTGGGGCCACTGAAAGCTCTCAACAATTTACAGCATTGTCTCCTCTTCCAGAGAACCTGGGATCAACTACCAGCACCTATATGGTGGCCCATCTCCAGTTCCAGGGGATCAGAACGACTGACAGACAGACAGACAGAGATAAGGATGGTAGGCCTGCCTGGTCTTTCTTTTTTTCTTATCCGGTTTAAATAATGTTTATTTATTTTTTATTTATTTATTTATTTATGTATTTATTAGATATAAGTACACTGTAGCTGTCTTCAGACACTCCAGAAGTGGGTGTCAGATTCTGGAGAATCTAAATCCCTCTTATGGTCTGCATATGATGTACATAAACACAGCCTCACATATACTTCTAAAAATTTAAAGATGGGTAGGGCCACTGATAGGGCTCAACAATTAAGAGCATTGTCTCCTCTTCCAGAGAACCTTGGATCAACTACCAGCAACTATATGGTGGCCCATCTCCAGTTCCCGGGGATCAGATAGACAGACAGACAGACAGACAGAGTTATGGATGGCAGGCCTACCTGGTCTTTCTTTCTCTCTTATCCTTTTTAAAAAATGTTTATTTATTTATTTATTTATTTATCTATTTATTTATTAGATATAAGTACACTGTAGCTGACTTCAGATACTCCAGAAGAGGGTGTCAGATTCTAGAGAATCTAAATCCCTCTTATGGTCTGCATATGATGTACATAAACACAGCCTCACATATACTTCTAAATATTTAAAGATGGGTAGGGCCACTGATAGGGCTCCACAATTAACAGCATTGTCTCCTCTTCCAGAGAACCTGGGATCAACTACCAGCACAATATGGTGGCCCATCTCCAGTTCCCGTGGATCAGATAGACAGACAGACAGACAGACAGAGATAAGGATGGCAGGCCTGCCTGGTCTTTCTTTCTTTCTTATACTTTTTAAAAAATGTTTATTTATTTATTTATTTATTTATCTATTTATTTATTAGATATAAGTACACTGTAGCTGTCTTCAGACACTCCAGAAGAGGGTGTCAGATTCTGGAGAATCTAAATCCCTCTTATGGTCTGCATATGATGTACATAAACACAGCCTCACTTATACCTCTAAATATTTAAAGATGGGTGGCGCCACTGAAAGGGCTCAAAAATTAACAGCATTGTCTCCTCTTCCAGAGTACCTGGGATCAACTACCAGCAACTATGTGGTGGCCCATCTCCAGTTCCAGGGGATCAGACAGACAGACATACAGACAGTGATAAGGATGGCAGGCCTGCCTGGTCTTTCTTTCTTTCTTATCCTTTTTAAAAAAATGTTTATTTATATATTTATTTATGTATTTATTAGATATAAGTACACTGTAGCTGTCTTCAGACACTCCAGAAGAGGGTGTCAGATTCTGGAGAATCTAAATCCCTCTTATGGTCTGCATATGATGTACATAAACACAGCCTCACATATACTTCTAAAAATTTAAAGATGTGTGGGGCCACTGAGAGGGCTCAACAATTAACAGCATTGTCTCCTCTTTCAGAGAACCTGGGATAAACTACCAGCACCTTATGGTGGCCCATCTCCAGTTCCAGTGGATCAGACAGACAGACAGACAGAGAGACAGAGATAAGGATGGCAGGCCTGCCTGGTCTTTCTTTATTTCTTATACTTTTTAAAAAATGTTTATTTATTTATTTATTTATTTATTTATTTATTTATGTATTTATTAGATATAAGTACACTGTAGCTGTCTTCAGACACTCCAGAAGAGGGTGTCAGATTCTGGAGAATCTAAATCCCTCTTATGGTCTGCATATGATGTACATAAACACAGCCTCACATATACTTCTAAATATTTAAAGATGGGTAGGGCCACTGATAGGGCTCAACAATTAACAGCATTGTCTCCTCTTCCAGAGAACCTGGGATCAACTACCAGCAACTTTAAGGTAGCCCAAGTCCAGTTCCAGGGGATCAGACAGACAGACAGACAGACAGAGATAAGGATGGCAGGCCTGCCTGGTCTTACTTTCTTTCTTATCCTTTTTAAAAAATATTTATTTATTTTTTTTATGTATTTCTTAGATATAAGTACACTGTAGCTTTCTTATACACTCCAGAGGAGGGTGTCAGATTCTGGAGAATGAAAATCCCTCTTATGGTCTGCATATGATGTACATAAACACAGCCTCACATATACTGAGCTGAGGTGTCACAGGCCAACTGCTGGAATTTCTGAGTACCACCTAGATTGAGAATAGCTATGCTGTGGTTGCTTAATTTATATATTTTATTATTTCTATTTGTTGTTTTGTTTTGTTTTATTTGTTTTTAGAGAAGTCCTCAGTCTGTAGCTCTGGCTGACCCAGGACTGCCTACTTGTGTTAATTAGGGTTTCACAGCTGAGAACAGACACCAAGAGCAAGGTAAGGCTTAGAAAACCCTACATTCAGTGGTGGCTCAAGCTCTTAATGAGAGCACTCTGTAAGCAGAGGCAGTCAGTTTCTGAGTTCGAGGCCACCCTGGTGAAAGACAGGGCTAGGGTAGGGGCTAGGGTGAGGAAAGAAAGAAAGAAAAGAAACAAAGAAAGAAGAATAAAAAGTTTTTATAAAAGTTTTATAAAAAGTGTTATAGTTTTTAAAAATTAAAAAAAAAATACCAGATCACCATCACACAGCATTGGCTGTCTTCAGGTGTATCCTTTCAGCCTCCAAAACAAAAAACAATGGCTGGCTGTCTTCAGGTATATCCTATTCTCGAGTCTTATTTCCAACCTTAGAGCTGGGCTGAGCTGCCTCATTATGTAATTGCAAACCTTCCTTGGTTTGTCTTTTCCATTTCTAAGACTAACAGGCCTTTTTCTATTTATTGAATATGCTCATGACTGTCCTTTAGATATAGTAAATATAACTGTTGCTTATAAAACTTGTTTTCTAGGAATTTTTAAAGGGCAATGGCAGAGTTTATTTATAAAAAAATATTTTGCATTTATTTATTTGTGTGAGTGATGAAGCCCAGGTCTTCAAACTCGTCAGGAGGTATGATTACCTCCCCTCTCTCTCAACCCCTCTCTCTCCTCTCTCAATGATTGTGTAAGAATGTTTTGCATGTGTATGCTGTGACCACAGACTCCAGAACAGAGTATTAGATCCCCTGGAACTGGAGATGGGCCACCATATATAATACTGGTAATTGAGCCCAGGTTCTCTGGAAGAGGAGACAATGCTCTTAATTGTTGAGCCCTCTCTGTAGCCACATCTTTCTTTCTTTTTTTTTTTTTTTGAGTATATGTGAGGCTGTGTTTATATACATCATATGCAGACAATAAGAATGATTTAGATTCTTCAGAATCTGACACCCTCTTCTGGACTGTCTGAACATAGGTACAGCATACTTAAATATAATAAATAAATAAATATTTAAAAAGAAAAGGAAAAGTAAAAAAGAAAGAACAGGCCTGCCATATGCATGTTCATAGAGGAAAATGAAGAGACCCCAATCTAACCTCAGCAGGGTGCTTCCTTCTGGATGGTAGCTCACAGTTTCATCCCAGCAAGACAGGCAAATCACTGAGTTCAAGGACAGTAAGGTTCAGGACAGCCAAGGTTAGGAAGGAAAATGGTCTATGTTGAGAATACAAACCGACAAAACAACAACTAGGAAAAAGAAGTGACAGTGTAACTTGGGGTAGGGTACCAACAAGAGAAAGCTTTCTGTTACCACTTACAAACACCAGTAGCCTTGCACCCTTCTGCCCAGGTCCCTGCCTTCCTTTCTAGGAATTCTAAGGATGCCAGGGGGTGGGGGAATCCAGATTAACTTTTTAAAAACAAAGACTTGGTCTTTGATGTCTATAGGAAGCCCTTCTCAGTGCCTTTAACTACCACTGAACTTTCAGGGCTGTGACTCAACTGTAACAAGGAACAGGGCTAAGAACCTGCAGCCTTTGAAAACAACTATTTTTTTAAAGTGGGGGACACAAATCAGCAGTAGAACCCCTCAGGTTCAGCCATAATACTTGTTAGGGAAAGAGCCTCAATGTCCAGAGCTGAGGTCTCATGGGTGAACTGCTTCAAGCTCTGAGTATCATTGAAAGAAAGAAAAGATATCATGTGGTTGCTTAATTTATATATTTTATTATTTCTATTTTTTGTTTTCTTTTGTTTTGTTTTAGAAAAGGCCTCAGTCTGTAGCTATGGCTGAACTAGGACAGACTACATGTGTTAATTAGGGTTTCACAGCTGAGAAACTGACCATACCTATGTAAGACTTAGAAAACCAAACAGTCAGTGGTGACTCGAGCTCTTAATGAGAGCACTCTGGAGGCAGAGGCAGTCAGTTTCTGAGTTCGAGGCCAGCCTGGTTAAAGACAGGGATAGGCAGGGCTAGGCAAGGCAGGGCTGGCTAGGCTAGGCTAGGCAAGGGGCTGGTCTAGTCAAGGCAAGGGACTAGGCTAGGCTACTCAAGGGGCTAGGCAAGACAGACAGACAGAGAGAAAGACAGACAAGGATGGCAGGCCTGCCTGGTTTTTCTTTCTTTCTTATCCCTTTAAAAAATGTTTATTTATTTATTTATTTATTTATTTATTTATTTATGTATTTATTAGATATAAGTACACTGTAGCTGTCTTCAGACACTCCAGAAGAGGGTGTCAGATTCTGGAGAATCTATATCCCTCTTATGGTCTGCATATGATGTACATAAACACAGCCTCACATTTACATCTTAAAATTTAAAGATGTGTGGGGTTAATGAAAGGGCTCAACAATTAACAGCATTGTCTCCTCTTATGGAGAACCTGGGATCAACTACCAGCAACTATATGGTGGCCCATCTCTAGTTCCAGGGGATCAGACAGACAGACATACAGACAGATTGAGTTAAGGATGGCAGGCCTACCTGGTCTTTCATTCTTTTTTATCCTTTTTAAAAAATGTTTATTAATTTAAGTATGTATTTATTAGATATAAGTACACTGTAGCTGTCTTCAAACACTCCCGAAGAGGGTGTCAGATTCTGGAGAATCTATATCCCTCTTATGGTCTGCATATGATGTACATGAACACAGCCTCACATATACTTCTAAAAATTTAAAGATGGGTGGGGCCACTGAAAAGCTCAACAATTAACAGCACTTACTCTTCTTCCAGAGAACCTGGGATCAACTACCAGCAATTATATGGTGGCCCATCTCCAGTTGCAGGGGATCAGACAGACAGATAGACAGACAAGGATAGCAGGCCTGCCTGGTCTCTCTTTCTTTATTATCCTTTTTTAAAAATGTTTATTTGTTTATTTATGAATTTATTAGATATAAGTACACGGTAGCTGTCTTCAGACACTCCAGAAGAGGGTGTCAGATTCTGGAGAATCTAAATCCCTCTTATGGTCGGCATATTCGGTACATAAACACAGCCTCGCATATACTTCTAAAAATTTAAAAATGGGTGGGGCCACTGAAAGGCCTCAACAATTAACAGCATTGTCTCCTTTTCCAGAGAACCTGGGATCAACTACAAGCAACTCTATAGTGGCCCATCTCCAGTTCCAGAGGATCAGACAGACAGACAGACAGACAGAGATAAGGATGGCAGGCCTGCCTGGTCTTTCTTTCTTTCTTATCCTTTTTAAAAAAATGTTTATTTATATATTTATTTATGTATTTATTAGATATAAGTACACTGTAGCTGTCTTCAGACACTCCAGAAGAGGGTGTCAGATTCTGGAGAATCTAAATCCCTCTTATGGTCTGCATATGATGTACATAAACACAGCCTCACATATACTTCTAGAAATTTAAAGATGTGTGGGGCCACTGAGAGGGCTCAACAATTAACAGCATTGTCTCCTCTTTCAGAGAACCTGGGATAAACTACCAGCACCTTATGGTGGCCCATCTCCAGTTCCAGTGGATCAGACAGACAGACAGACAGACAGAGAGACAGAGATAACGATGGCAGGCCTGCCTGGTCTTTCTTTATTTCTTATACTTTTTAAAAAATGTTTATTTATTTATTTATTTATTTATTTACTTATGTATGTATGTATTTATTAGATATAAGTACACTGTAGCCGTTTTCAGACACTCCAGCAGAGGGTGACAGATTCTAGAGAATCTAAATCCCTCTTATGGTCTGAATATGATGTCCATAAACACAGCATCACATATACTTCTAAAAATTAAAAATGGGTGGGGACACTGAAAGGGCTCAACAATTAACAGCATTGTCTCCTCTTCCAGAGAACCTGGGATCAACTACCAGCACCTAAAAGGTGGCCCATCTCCAGTTCCAGGGGATCAGACAGACAGACAGACAGACAGAGATAAGGATGGCAGGTCTGCCTGGTCTTTCTTTATTTCTTATCCTTTTAAAATAATGTTTATTTATTTATTTATTTATTTATTTATTTATTTATTTATTTATTTATTAGATATAAGTACACTGTAGTTGTCTTCAGACACTCCAGAAGAGGGTGTCAGATTCTGGAGAATCTAAATCCCTCTTATGGTCTGCATATGATGTACATAAACACAGTCTCACATATACTTCTAAATATTTAAAGAAGTGTGGGGCCACTGAAAGGGCTCAACAATTAAGAGCATTGTCTCCTCTTCCAGAGAACCTTGGATCAACTACCAGCAACTATATGGTGGCCCATCTCCAGTTCCCGGGGATCAGATAGACAGACAGACAGACAGGCAGAGATATGGATGGCAGGCCTGCCTGGTCTTTCTTTCTTTCTTATCCTTTTTAAAAAATGTTTATTTATTTATTTATTTATTTATCTATTTATTTATTAGATATAAGTACACTGTAGCTGTCTTCAGACACTCCAGAAGAGTGTGTCAGATTCTGGAGAATCTAAATCCCTCTTATGGTCTGCATATGATGTACATAAACACAGCCTCACATATACTTCTAAATATTTAAAGATGGGTAGGGCTACTGATAGGGCTCAACAATTAACAGCATTGTCTCCTCTTCCAGAGAACCTGGGATCAACTACCAACAATTTTATGGTAGCCCAACTCCAGTTCCAGGGGATCAGACAGACAGACAGACAGACAAACAGAGATAAGGATGGCAGGCCTGCCTGGTCTTACTTTCTTTCTTATCCTTTTTAAAAAATGTTTATTTATTTATTTATTTATTTATTTATTTATTTATGTATTTATTATATATAAGTACACTGTAGCTGTCTTCAGTCACTCCAGTAGAGGGTGTCAGATTCTGGAGAATCTAAATCCTCTTATAATCTGAATATGATGTACATAAACACAGCCTCACATATACTTCTAAATATTTAAAGATGGGTGGCGCCACTGAAAGGGCTCAACAATTAACAGCATTTTCTCCTCTTCGAGAGAACCTGGGATCAACTACCAGCAACGATTCGTGGCCCATCTCCAGTTCCCAGGGATCAGATAGACAGACAGACAGACAGACAGAGATATGGATGGCAGGCCTGCCTGTTCTTCCTTTCTGTCTTATCCTTTTTAAAAAATGTTTATTTATTTATTTATTTATTTATTTAGTAGATATAAGTACACTGTAGCTGTTCAGACACTCAAGAAGAGGGTGTCAGATTATGGAGAATCTAAATCCCTCTTATGGTCTGCATATGACGTACATAAACACAGCCTCACATATACTTTTAAAAATTTAAAGAAGGGTGGGGCCACTCTAAAAGCTCAACAATTAACAGCATTGTCTCCTCTTCCAGAGTACCTGGGATCAACTACCAGCAACTATATGGTGGCCCATCTTCAGTTCCAGGGGATCATACAGACAGACATACAGACAGTGATAAGGATGGCAGGCCTGCCTGGTCTTACTTTCTTTCTTATCCTTTTAAAAAATGTTTATTTATTTATTTATTTATTTATTAGATATAAGTACTCTGTAGCTATTCAGACACTCCAGAAGAGGGTGTCAGATTCTGGAGAATCTAAATCCCTCTTATGGTCTGCATAAGATGTACATAAACACAGCCGAACATATACTTCTAAAAATTAAAAGATGTGTGGGGCCACTGAGTGGGCTCAACAATTAACAGCATTGTCTCCTCTTATAGAGAACCTGGCATCAACTACCAGCAACTATATGGTGGTCCATCTCCAGTTCCAGGGGATCAGACAGACAGACAGACAGACAGTGATAAGGATTGCAGGCCTGCCTGGTCTTTCTTTCTTTCTTATCCTTTTTTTAAAAAAAAAATGTTTGTTTATTTATTTATTTATTTATTTATTTATTTATTAGATATAAGTACACTGTAGCTGTTCAGACACTCCAGAAGAGTGTGTCAGATTCTGGAGAATCTAAATCCCTCTTAGGGTCTGCATATGATGTACATAAACACAGCCTCACATATACTTCTAAAAATTTAAAGAAGGGTGGGGCCACTCTAAAAGCTCAACAATTAACAGCATTGTCTCCTCTTCCAGAGTACCTGGGATCAACTACCAGAAACTATATGATGGCCCATCTCCAGTTCCAGGGGATCAGACAGACAGACATACAGACAGTGATAAGGATGGCTGGCCTGCCTGGTCTTTCTTTCTTTCTTTCTTATCCTTTTTAAAAAAATGTTTATTTATATATTTATTTATGTATTTATTAGATATAAGTACACTGTAGCTGTCTTCAGACACTCCAGAAGAGGGTGTCAGATTCTGGAGAATCTAAATACCTCTTATGGTCTGCATATGATGTACATAAACACAGCCTCACATATACTTCTAAAAATTTAAAGAAGGGTGGGGCCACTCTAAAAGCTCAACAATTAACAGCATTGTCTCCTCTTCCAGAGTACCTGGGATCAACTACCAGCAACTATATGGTGGCCCTTCTCCAGTTCCAGGGGATCAGACAGACAGACATACAGACAGTGATAAGGATGGCATGCCTGCCTTGTCTTTCTTTCTTTCTTATCCTTTTTAAAAAAAATGTTTATTTATATATTTATTTATGTATTTATTAGATATAAGTACACTGTAGCTGTCTTCAGACACTCCAGAAGAGGGTCTCAGATTCTGGAGAATCTAAATCCCTCTTATGGTCTGTATATTATGTACATAAACACAGCATCACATATACTTCTAAAAATTAAGAATGGGTGGGGCCACTGAAAGTGCTCAACAATTAACAGCATTGTCTCGTCTTCCAGAGAACTTGGGATCAACTACCAGCAACTACAAGGTGGCCCATCTCCAGTTCCAGGGGATCAGACAGACAGACAGACAGACAGAGATAAGGATGGCAGGCCTGTCTGGTCTTTCTTTCTTTCTTATCCTTTTAAAATAATGTTTGTTTGTTTATTTATTTATTTATTTATTTATTTATTTATTTATTTATGTATTTATTAGATATAAGTACACTGTAGTTGTCTTCAGACACTCCAGAAGAGGGTGTCAGATTCTGGAGAATCTAAATCTGTCTTATGGTCTGCATATGATGTACATAAACACAGCCTAACATATACTTCTAAAAATTTAAAGATAGGTGGAGACACTGAAAGGGCTCAACAATTAACAGCATTGTCTCCTCTTCCAGAGAACCTGGGATCAACTAACAGCAACTATACGGTGGCCCATCTCCAGTTCCAAGGGATCAGACAGACTGACAGACAGACAGACTGACAGAGATAAGGATGGCAGGCCTGCCTGGTCTTTCTTTCTTTCTTATCCTTTTTAAAAAATGTTTATCTATTTATTTATATTTTTATTAGGTATAAGTACACTGTAGCCGTCTTCAGACACTCCAGAAGAAGGTGTCAGATTCTGGAGAATCTAAATCCCTCTTATGGTCTGCATATGATGTACATAAACACAGCCTCACATTTACTTCTTAAATTATAAAGGTGGGGGGGGCCACTGAAAGGGCTCAGCAATTAACAGCATTGTCTCCTCTTACAGAGAACCTGGGATCAACTACCTGCAACTATATGGTGGCCCATCTCCACTCCCAGGGGATCAGACAGACAGACAGAGAGACAAGGATAAGGATGGCAGGCTAGCCTGGTCTTTCTTTCTTTCTTATCCTTTTAAAAAATATTTATTTATTTATTTATTTATTTATTTATGTATTTATTAGATATAAGTACACTGTAGCTGTCTTCAGACACTCCAGAAGAGGGTGTCAGATTCTGGAGAATCTAAATCCCTCTTATGGTCTGCATATGATGTACATAAACACAGCCTCACATATACTTCTAAAAATTTAAAGAAGGGTGGGGCCATTCTTAAAGCTCAACAATTAACAGCATTGTCTCCTCTTCCAGAGTACCTGGGATCAACTACCAGCAACTATATGGTGGCCCATCTCCAGTTCCAGGGGATCAGACAGACAGACATACAGACAGTGATAAGGATGGCAGGACTGCCTGGTCTTTCTTTCTTTCTTATCCTTTTTAAAAAATGTTTATTTATATATTTATTTATGTATTTATTAGATATAAGTACACTGTAGCTGTCTTCAGACACTCCAGAAGAGGGTGTCAGATTCTGGAGAATCTAAATCCCTCTTATGGTCTGCATATGATGTACATAAACACAGCCTCACATATACTTCTAAAAATTTAAAGATGTGTGGGGTCACTGAGAGGACTCAACAATTAACAGCATTGTCTCCTCTTCCAGAGAACTTGGGATCAACTACCAGCAACTGCAAGGTGGCCCATCTCCAGTTCCAGGGGATCAGACAGACAGACAGACAGACAGAGATAAGATGGCAGGCGTGCCTGGTCTTTCTTTCTTTCTTATTCTTTTAAAATAATGTTTATTTATTTATTTATATTTATTTATATATGTATTTATTAGATATAAGTACACTGTAGTTGTCTCTAGACACTCCAGAAGAGGGTGTCAGATTCTGGAGAATCTAAATCCCTCTTATGGTCTGCATATGATGTACATAAACACAGCCTAACATATACTTCTAAAAATTTAAAGATATGTGGAGCCACTGAAAGGGCTCAACAATTAACAGCATTGTCTCCTCTTCCAGAGAACCTATGATCAACTAACAGCAACTATATGTTGGCCCATCTCCAGTTCCGAGGGATCAGACAGACTGACAGACAGATAGACTGACAGAGATAAGGATGGCAGGCCTGCCTGGTCTTTCTTTCTTTCTCATCCTTTTTAAAAAATGTTTATTTATTTATTTATATGTTTATTAGATATAAGTACACTGTAGCCGTCTTCAGACACTCCAGAAGAAGGTGTCAGATTCTGGAGAATCAAAATCCCTCTTATGGACTGCATATGATGTACATAAACACAGGCTCAGGTTTACTTCCTAAAATTTAAAGGTGGGGGGGGCACTGAAAGGGCTCAGGAATTAACAGCATTGTCTTCTCTTTCAGAGAACCTGGGATCAACTACCTGCAACTATATGGTGGCCCATCTCCACTCCCAGGGGATCAGACAGACACACAGACAGACAAGGATAAGTATGGCAGGCCTGCCTGGTCTTTCTTTCTTTCTTATCCTTTTTAAAAAAATTGTATTTATTTATGTATTTATTAGATATAAGTACACTGTAGCTGTCTTCAGACACTCCAGAAGAGGGTGTCAGATTCTAATGAATCTAAATCCCTCTTCTGGTCTGCATATGATGTACATAAACACAGCCTCAAATACACTTCTAAAAATATAAAGATGGGTAGGGCCACTGATAGGGCTCAACAATTAACAGCATTGTCTCCTCTTCCAGAGAACCTGGGATCAACTACCAGCAACTATATGGTAGCCCATCTCCAGTTCCAGGGGATCAGACAGACAGACAGACAAACAGACAGAGATAAGTATGGCAGGCCTGCCTGGTCTTACTTTCTGTCTTATCCTTTTTAAAAAATGTTTATTTATTTATTTATTTATTTATTTAGTAGATATAAGTACACTGTAGCTGTTCAGACACTCAAGAAGAGGGTGTCAGATTATGGAGAATCTAAATCCCTCTTATGGTCTGCATATGACGTACATAAACACAGCCTCACATATACTTTTAAAAATTTAAAGAAGGGTGGGGCCACTCTAAAAGCTCAACAATTAACAGCATTGTCTCCTCTTCCAGAGTACCTGGGATCAACTACCAGCAACTATATGGTGGCCCATCTTCAGTTCCAGGGGATCATACAGACAGACATACAGACAGTGATAAGGATGGCAGGCCTGCCTGGTCTTACTTTCTTTCTTATCCTTTTAAAAAATGTTTATTTATTTATTTATTTATTTATTTATTAGATATAAGTACTCTGTAGCTATTCAGACACTCCAGAAGAGGGTGTCAGATTCTGGAGAATCTAAATCCCTCTTATGGTCTGCATAAGATGTACATAAACACAGCCGAACATATACTTCTAAAAATTAAAAGATGTGTGGGGCCACTGAGTGGGCTCAACAATTAACAGCATTGTCTCCTCTTATAGAGAACCTGGCATCAACTACCAGCAACTATATGGTGGTCCATCTCCAGTTCCAGGGGATCAGACAGACAGACAGACAGACAGTGATAAGGATTGCAGGCCTGCCTGGTCTTTCTTTCTTTCTTATCCTTTTTTTAAAAAAAAAATGTTTGTTTATTTATTTATTTATTTATTTATTTATTAGATATAAGTACACTGTAGCTGTTCAGACACTCCAGAAGAGTGTGTCAGATTCTGGAGAATCTAAATCCCTCTTAGGGTCTGCATATGATGTACATAAACACAGCCTCACATATACTTCTAAAAATTTAAAGAAGGGTGGGGCCACTCTAAAAGCTCAACAATTAACAGCATTGTCTCCTCTTCCAGAGTACCTGGGATCAACTACCAGAAACTATATGATGGCCCATCTCCAGTTCCAGGGGATCAGACAGACAGACATACAGACAGTGATAAGGATGGCTGGCCTGCCTGGTCTTTCTTTCTTTCTTTCTTATCCTTTTTAAAAAAATGTTTATTTATATATTTATTTATGTATTTATTAGATATAAGTACACTGTAGCTGTCTTCAGACACTCCAGAAGAGGGTGTCAGATTCTGGAGAATCTAAATACCTCTTATGGTCTGCATATGATGTACATAAACACAGCCTCACATATACTTCTAAAAATTTAAAGAAGGGTGGGGCCACTCTAAAAGCTCAACAATTAACAGCATTGTCTCCTCTTCCAGAGTACCTGGGATCAACTACCAGCAACTATATGGTGGCCCTTCTCCAGTTCCAGGGGATCAGACAGACAGACATACAGACAGTGATAAGGATGGCATGCCTGCCTTGTCTTTCTTTCTTTCTTATCCTTTTTAAAAAAATGTTTATTTATATATTTATTTATGTATTTATTAGATATAAGTACACTGTAGCTGTCTTCAGACACTCCAGAAGAGGGTCTCAGATTCTGGAGAATCTAAATCCCTCTTATGGTCTGTATATTATGTACATAAACACAGCATCACATATACTTCTAAAAATTAAGAATGGGTGGGGCCACTGAAAGTGCTCAACAATTAACAGCATTGTCTCGTCTTCCAGAGAACTTGGGATCAACTACCAGCAACTACAAGGTGGCCCATCTCCAGTTCCAGGGGATCAGACAGACAGACAGACAGACAGAGATAAGGATGGCAGGCCTGTCTGGTCTTTCTTTCTTTCTTATCCTTTTAAAATAATGTTTGTTTGTTTATTTATTTATTTATTTATTTATTTATTTATTTATTTATGTATTTATTAGATATAAGTACACTGTAGTTGTCTTCAGACACTCCAGAAGAGGGTGTCAGATTCTGGAGAATCTAAATCTGTCTTATGGTCTGCATATGATGTACATAAACACAGCCTAACATATACTTCTAAAAATTTAAAGATAGGTGGAGACACTGAAAGGGCTCAACAATTAACAGCATTGTCTCCTCTTCCAGAGAACCTGGGATCAACTAACAGCAACTATACGGTGGCCCATCTCCAGTTCCAAGGGATCAGACAGACTGACAGACAGACAGACTGACAGAGATAAGGATGGCAGGCCTGCCTGGTCTTTCTTTCTTTCTTATCCTTTTTAAAAAATGTTTATCTATTTATTTATATTTTTATTAGGTATAAGTACACTGTAGCCGTCTTCAGACACTCCAGAAGAAGGTGTCAGATTCTGGAGAATCTAAATCCCTCTTATGGTCTGCATATGATGTACATAAACACAGCCTCACATTTACTTCTTAAATTATAAAGGTGGGGGGGGCCACTGAAAGGGCTCAGCAATTAACAGCATTGTCTCCTCTTACAGAGAACCTGGGATCAACTACCTGCAACTATATGGTGGCCCATCTCCACTCCCAGGGGATCAGACAGACAGACAGAGAGACAAGGATAAGGATGGCAGGCTAGCCTGGTCTTTCTTTCTTTCTTATCCTTTTAAAAAATATTTATTTATTTATTTATTTATTTATTTATGTATTTATTAGATATAAGTACACTGTAGCTGTCTTCAGACACACCAGAAGAGGGTGTCAGATTCTGGAGAATCTAAATCCCTCTTATGGTCTGCATATGATGTACATAAACACAGCCTCACATATACTTCTAAAAATTTAAAGAAGGGTGGGGCCATTCTTAAAGCTCAACAATTAACAGCATTGTCTCCTCTTCCAGAGTACCTGGGATCAACTACCAGCAACTATATGGTGGCCCATCTCCAGTTCCAGGGGATCAGACAGACAGACATACAGACAGTGATAAGGATGGCAGGACTGCCTGGTCTTTCTTTCTTTCTTATCCTTTTTAAAAAATGTTTATTTATATATTTATTTATGTATTTATTAGATATAAGTACACTGTAGCTGTCTTCAGACACTCCAGAAGAGGGTGTCAGATTCTGGAGAATCTAAATCCCTCTTATGGTCTGCATATGATGTACATAAACACAGCCTCACATATACTTCTAAAAATTTAAAGATGTGTGGGGTCACTGAGAGGACTCAACAATTAACAGCATTGTCTCCTCTTCCAGAGAACTTGGGATCAACTACCAGCAACTGCAAGGTGGCCCATCTCCAGTTCCAGGGGATCAGACAGACAGACAGACAGACAGAGATAAGATGGCAGGCGTGCCTGGTCTTTCTTTCTTTCTTATTCTTTTAAAATAATGTTTATTTATTTATTTATATTTATTTATATATGTATTTATTAGATATAAGTACACTGTAGTTGTCTCTAGACACTCCAGAAGAGGGTGTCAGATTCTGGAGAATCTAAATCCCTCTTATGGTCTGCATATGATGTACATAAACACAGCCTAACATATACTTCTAAAAATTTAAAGATATGTGGAGCCACTGAAAGGGCTCAACAATTAACAGCATTGTCTCCTCTTCCAGAGAACCTATGATCAACTAACAGCAACTATATGTTGGCCCATCTCCAGTTCCGAGGGATCAGACAGACTGACAGACAGATAGACTGACAGAGATAAGGATGGCAGGCCTGCCTGGTCTTTCTTTCTTTCTCATCCTTTTTAAAAAATGTTTATTTATTTATTTATATGTTTATTAGATATAAGTACACTGTAGCCGTCTTCAGACACTCCAGAAGAAGGTGTCAGATTCTGGAGAATCAAAATCCCTCTTATGGACTGCATATGATGTACATAAACACAGGCTCAGGTTTACTTCCTAAAATTTAAAGGTGGGGGGGGGCACTGAAAGGGCTCAGGAATTAACAGCATTGTCTTCTCTTTCAGAGAACCTGGGATCAACTACCTGCAACTATATGGTGGCCCATCTCCACTCCCAGGGGATCAGACAGACACACAGACAGACAAGGATAAGTATGGCAGGCCTGCCTGGTCTTTCTTTCTTTCTTATCCTTTTTAAAAAAATTGTATTTATTTATGTATTTATTAGATATAAGTACACTGTAGCTGTCTTCAGACACTCCAGAAGAGGGTGTCAGATTCTAATGAATCTAAATCCCTCTTCTGGTCTGCATATGATGTACATAAACACAGCCTCAAATACACTTCTAAAAATATAAAGATGGGTAGGGCCACTGATAGGGCTCAACAATTAACAGCATTGTCTCCTCTTCCAGAGAACCTGGGATCAACTACCAGCAACTATATGGTAGCCCATCTCCAGTTCCAGGGGATCAGACAGACAGACAGACAGACAGACAGAGATAAGTATGGCAGGCCTGCCTGGTCTTACTTTCTTTCTTATCCTTTTTAAAAAATGTTTATTTATTTATTTATTTATTTATTTATTTATTTATTTATTATATATAAGTACACTGTAGCTGTCTTCAGACACTCCAGTAGAGGGTGTCAGACTCTGGAGAATCTAAATCTTCTTATAATCTGAATATGATGTACTTAAACACAGCTCACATATACTTCTAAATATTTAAAGAAGTGTGGGGCCACTGAAAGGGCTCTACAATTAAGAGCATTGTCTCCTCTTCCAGAGAACCTTGGATCAACTACCAGCAACTATATGGTGGCCCATCTGCAGTTCCAGGGGCTCAGACAGACAGACAGACAGACAGACAGAGATAAGGATGGCAGGCCTGCCTGTTCTTACTTTCTTTCTTATCCTTTTTAAAAAATGTTTATTTATTTATTTATTTATTACATATAAGTACACTGTAGCTGTCTTCAGACACTCCAGTAGAGGGTGTCAGATTCTGGAGAATCTAAATCCTCTTATAATCTGCATATGATGTACATAAACACAGCCTCACATATACTTCTAAATATTTAAAGAAGTGTGGGGCCACTGAAAGGGCTCAACAATTAACAGCATTGGCTCCTCTCCCAGAGAACCTAGGATCAACTACCAGCAACTATATGGTGGCCAATCTCCAGTTCCCGGGGATCAGATAGACAGACAGACAGACAGACAGAGATATGGATGGCAGGCCTGCCTGGTCTTTCTTTCTTTCTTATACTTTTTAAAAAATGTTTATTTATTTATTTATTTATTTATCTATTTATTTATTAGATATAAGTACACTGTAGCTGTCTTCAGACACTCCAGAAGTGGGTGTCAGATTCTGGAGAATCTAAATCCCTCTTATGGTCTGCATATGATGTACATAAACACAGCCTCACATATACTTCTAAATATTTAAAGATGGGTGGCGCCACTGAAAGGGCTCAACAATTAACAGCATTGTCTCCTCTTCGAGAGAACCTGGGATCAACTACCAGCTTCTATTCGTGGCCCATCTCCAGTTCCCAGGGATCAGATAGACAGACAGACAGACAGACAGAGATATGGATGGCAGGCCTGCCTGTTCTTTCTTTCTGTCTTATCCTTTTTAAAAAATGTTTATTTATTTATTTATTTATTTAGTAGATATAAGTACACTGTAGCTGTTCAGACACTCCAGAAGAGGGTGTCAGATTCTGGAGAATCTAAATCCCTCTTATGGTCTGCATATGATGTACATAAACACAGCCTAATATATACTTCTAAAAATTTAAAGAAGGGTGGGGCCACTCTAAAAGCTCAACAATTAACAGCATTGTCTCCTCTTCCAGAGTACCTGGGATCAACTACCAGACACTATATGGTGGCCCATCTTCAGTTCCAGGGGATCATACAGACAGACATACAGACAGTGATAAGGATGGCAGGCCTGCCTGGTCTTTCTTTCTTTCTTATCCTTTTTAAAAAAATGTTTATTTATATATTTATTTATGTATTTATTTGATATAAGTACACTGTAGCTGTCTTCAGACACTCCAGAAGAGGGTGCCAGATTCTGGAGAATCTAAATCCCTCTTATGGTCTGCATAAGATGTACATAAACAGGCCGAACATATACTTCTAAAAATTAAAAGATGTGTGGGGCCACTGAGTGGGCTCAACAATTAACAGCATTGTCTCCTCTTATAGAGAACCTGGGATCAACTACCAGCAACTATAGGGTGGTCCATCTCCAGTTCCAGGGGATCAGACAGACAGACAGACAGACAGTGATAAGGATGGCAGGCCTGCCTGGTCTTTCTTTCTTTCTTATCCTTTTTTTAAAAAAATGTTTATTTATTTATTTATTTATTTATTTATTTATTTATTTATTAGATATAAGTACACTGTAGCTGTTCAGACACTCCAGAAGAGTGTGTCAGATTCTGGAGAATCTAAATCCCTCTTATGGTCTGCATATGATGTACATAAACACAGCCTCACATATACTTCTAAAAATTTAAAGAAGGGTGGGGCCACTCTAAAAGCTCAACAATTAACAGCATTGTCTCCTCTTCCAGAGTACCTGGGATCAACTACCAGCAACTATATGATGGCCCATCTCCAGTTCCAGGGGATCAGACAGACAGACATACAGACAGTGATAAGGATGGCAGGCCTGCCTGGTCTTTCTTTCTTTCTTATCCTTTTTAAAAAAATGTTTATTTATATATTTATTTATGTATTTATTAGATATAAGTACACTGTAGTTGTCTTCAGACACTCCAGAAGAGGGTGTCAGATTCTGGAGAATCTAAATCCCTCTTATGGTCTGCATATGATGTACATAAACACAGCCTCACATATACTTCTAAAAATTTAAAGAAGGGTGGGGCCACTCTAAAAGCTCAACAATGAACAGCATTGTCTCCTCTTCCAGAGAACCTGGGATCAACTACCAGCAACTATATGGTGGCCCTTCTCCAGTTCCAGGGGATCAGACAGACAGACATACAGACAGTGATAAGGATGGCAGGCCTGCCTGGTCTTTCTTTCTTTCTTATCCTTTTTAAAAAAATGTTTATTTATATATTTATTTATGTATTTATTAGATATAAGTACACTGTAGCTTCTTCAGACACTCCAGAAGAGGGTCTCAGATTCTGGAGAATCTAAATCCCTCTTATGGTCTCTATATTATGTACATAAACACAGCCTCACATATACTTCTAAAAATTTAAAGATGTGTGGGGCCACTGAGAGGGCTCAACAATTAACAGCATTGTCTCCTCTTTCAGAGAACCTGGGATAAACTACCAGCACCTTATGGTGGCCCATCTCCAGTTCCAGTGGATCAGACAGACAGACAGACAGAGAGACAGAGATAAGGATGGCAGGCCTGCCTGGTCTTTCATTATTTCTTATACTTTTTAAAAAATGTTTATATATTTATTTATTTATTTATTTATTTATTTATTTATTTATTTATTTATTAGATATAAGTACACTGTAGCCGTCTTCAGACACTCCAGAAGAGGGTGACAGATTCTAGAGAATCTAAATCCCTCTTATGTTCTGAATATGATGTACATAAACACAGCATCACATATACTTCTAAAAATTAAAAATGGGTGGGGCCACTGAAAGGGCTCAACAATTAACAGCATTGTCTCCTCTTCCAGAGAACTCGGGATCAACTACCAGCAACTACAAGGTGGCCCATCTCCAGTTCCACGGGATCAGACAGACAGACAGACAGACAGAGATAAGGATGGCAGGCCTGTCTGGTCATTCTTTCTTTCTTGTCCTTTTAAAATAATGTTTGTTTGTTTATTTATTTATTTATTTATTTATTTATTTATGTATTTATTAGATATAAGTACACTGTAGTTGTCTTCAGACACTCCAGAAGAGGGTGTCAGGTTCTGGAGAATCTAAATCCCTCTTATGGTCTGCATATGATGTACATAAACACAGCCTAACATATACTTCTAAAAATTTAAAGAAGGGTGGGGCCACTCTAAAAGCTCAAAAATTAACAGAATTGTCTCCTCTTCCAGAGTACCTGGGATCAACTACCAGCAACTATATGGTGGCCCATCTCCAGTTCCAGGGGATCAGACAGACAGACAGACTGACAGAGATAAGGATGGCAGGCCTGCCTGGTCTTACTTTCTTTCTTATCCTTTTTAAAAAATGTTTATTTATTTATTTATTTATTTATTTATTTATTTATTTATTTATTATATATAAGTACACTGTAGCTGTCTTCAGACACTCCAGTAGAGGGTGTCAGATTCTGGAGAATCTAAATCCTCTTATAATCTGAATATGATGTACTTAAACACAGCTCACATATACTTCTAAATATTTAAAGAAGTGTGGGGCCACTGAAAGGGCTCAACAATTAAGAGCATTGTCTCCTCTTCCAGAGTACCTGGGATCAACTACCAGCAACTATATGGTGGCCCATCTCCAGTTCAAGGTGATCAGACAGACAGACAGACTAACAGAGATAAGGATGGCAGGCCTGCCTGGTCTTTCTTTCTTTCTTATCCTTTTTAAAAAATGTTTATTTATTTATTTATATTTTTATTAGATATAAGTACACTGTAGCCGTCTTCAGACACTCCAGAAGAAGGTGTCAGATTCTGGAGAATCTAAATCCCTCTTATGGTCTGCATATGATGTACATAAACACAGCCTCACATTTAATTCTTAAAATATAAAGGTGGGGGGGGCACTGAAAGGGCTCAGCAATTAACAGCATTGTCTCCTCTTACAGAGAACCTGGGATCAACTACCTGCAACTATATGGTGGCCCATCTCCACTCCCAGGGGATCAGACAGACAGACAGACAGACAAGGATAAGGATGGCAGGCCAGCCTGGTCTTTCTTTCTTTCTTATCCTTTTTAAAGAAATATTTATTTATTTATTTATTTATTTATTTATTTATTTATTTATTTATTAGATATAAGTACACTGTACCTGTTCAGACACTCCAGAAGAGGGTGTCAGATTCTGGAGAATCTAAATCCCTCTTATGGTCTGCATATGATGTACATAAACACAGCCTCACATATACTTCTAAAAATTTAAAGAAGGGTGGGGCCACTCTAAAATCTCAACAATTAACAGCATTGTCTCCTCTTCCAGAGTACCTGGGATCAACTACCAGCAACTATATGGTGGCCCAGCTCCAGTTCCAGGGGATCAGACAGACAGACATACAGACAGTGATAAGGATGGCAGGCCTGCCTGGTCTTTCTTTCTTTCTTATCCTTTTTAAAAAATGTTTATTTATATATTTATTTATGTATTTATTAGATATAAGTACACTGTAGCCGTCTTCAGACACTCCAGAAGAGGGTGTCAGATTCTGGAGAATCTAAATCCTTCTTATGGTCTGCATATGATGTACATAAACACAGCCTCACATATACTTCTAAAAATTTAAAGATGTGTGGGGCCACTGAGAGGGCTCAACAATTAACAGCATTGTCTCCTCTTTCAGAGAAACTGGGATAAACTACCAGCACCTTATAGTGGCCCATCTCCAGTTCCAGTGGATCAGACAGACAGACAGACAGAGAGACAGAGATAAGGATGGCAGGCCTGCCTGGTCTTACTTTCTTTCTTATTCTTTTTAAAAAATGTTTATTTATTTATTTATTTATTTATTTATTTATTTATTTATTATATATAAGTACACTGTATCTGTCTTCAGACACTCCAGTAGAGGGTGTCAGATTCTGGAGAATCTAAATCCTCTTATAATCTGAATATGATGTACATAAACACAGCCTCACATATACTTCTAAATATTTAAAGAAATGTGGGGCCACTGAAAGGGCTCAACAATTAAGAGCATTGTCTCCTCTTCCAGAGAACCTGGGATCAACTACCAGCAATTACAAGGTGGCCCATCTCCAGTTCCAGGGGATCAGACAGACAGACAGACAGAGATTAGGATGGCAGGCCTGCCTGGTCTTTCTTTCTTTCTTATCCTTTTAAAATAATGTTTATTTATTTATTTATATTTATTTATATATGTATTTATTAGATATAAGTACACTATAGTTGTCTTCAGACACTCCAGAAGAGGGTGTCAGATTCTGGAGAATCTAAATCCCTCTTATGGTCTGCATATGATGTACATAAACACAGCCTAACATATACTTCTAAAAATTTAAAGATAGGTGGAGACACTGAAAGGGATCAACAATTAACAGCATTGTCTCCTCTTCCAGAGAACCTGGGATCAAGTAACAGCAACTATATGGTGGCCCATCTCCAGTTCCAAGGGATCAGACAGACTGACAGACAGACAGACTGACAGAGATAAGGATGGCAGGCCTGCCTGGTCTTTCTTTCTTTCTTATCCTTTTTAAAAAATGTTTATTTATTTATTTATATGTTTATTAGATATAAGTACACTGTAGCCGTCTTCAGACACTCCAGAAGAAGCTGTCAGATTCTGGAGAATCTAAATCCCTCTTATGGTCTGCATATGATGTACATAAACACAGCCTCACGTTTACTTCTTAAAATTTAAAGGTGGGAGGGGGGCCACTGAAAGGGCTCAGCAATTAACAGCATTGTCTCCTCTTTCAGAGAACCTGGGATCAACTACCTGCAACTATATGGTGGCCCATCTCCAC
Organism: Mus caroli; assembly: GCF_978045245.1. Classification (NCBI taxonomy): domain Eukaryota; kingdom Metazoa; phylum Chordata; class Mammalia; order Rodentia; family Muridae; genus Mus; species Mus caroli. Next base: position 378,371 of record NW_028227353.1, read on the forward strand.
ACCCAGGTGATCAGACAGACAGACAGACAGACAGAGATAAGGATGGCAGGCCTGCCTGGTCTTACTTTGTTTCTTATCCTTTTTAAAAAATGTTTATTTATTTATTTATTTATTACATATAAGTACACTGTAGCTGTCTTCAGACACTCCAGTAGAGGGTTTCAGATTCTGGAGAATCTAAATCCTCTTATAATCTGAATATGATGTACATAAACACAGCCTCACATATACTTCTAAATATTTAAAGAAGTGTGGGGCCACTGAAAGGGCTCAACAATTAAGAGCATTGTCTCCTCTTCCAGAGAACCTTGGATCAACTACCAGCAACTATATGGTGGCCCATCTCCAGTTCCCGGGGATCAGATAGACAGACAGACAGACAGACAGGCAGAGATATGGATGGCAGGCCTGCCTGGTCTTTCTTTCTTTCTTATCCTTTTTAAAAAATGTTTATTTATTTATTTATTTATGTATTTAGTAGATATAAGTACACTGTACTTGTTCAGACACTACAGAAAAGGTTGTCAGATTCTGGAGAATCTAAATCCCTCTTATGGTCTGCATATGATGTACATAAACACAGCCTCACATAAACTTCTAAAAATTTAAAGAAGGGTGGGGCCACTCTAAAAGCTCAACAATTAACAGCATTGTCTCCTCTTCCAGAGTACCTGGGATCAACTACCAGCAACTATATGGTGGCCCATCTCCAGTTCCAGGGGATCAGACAGACAGACATACAGACAGTGCTAAGGATGGCAGGCCTGCCTGGTCTTTCTTTCTTTCTTATCCTTTTTAAAAAATGTTTATTTATATATTTATTTATGTATTTATTAGATATAAGTACACTGTATCTGTTTTCAGACACTCCAGAAGAGGGTGTCAGATTCTGGAGAATCAAAATCCCTCTTAAGGTCTGCATATGATGTACATAAACACAGCCTCACATATACTTCTAAAAATTTAAAGATGTGTGGGGCCACTGAGAGGGCTCAACAATTAACAGCATTGTCTCCTCTTTCAGAGAACCTGGGATAAACTACCAGCACCTTATGGTGGCCCATCTCCAGTTCCAGTGGATCAGACAGACAGACAGACAGAGAGACAGAGATAAGGATGGCAGGCCTGCCTGGTCTTTCTTTATTTCTTATACTTTTTAAAAAATCTTTATTTATTTATTTATTTATGTATTTATTAGATATAAGTACACTGTAGCCATCTTCAGACACTCCAGAAGAGGGTGTCAGATTCTGGAGAATCTAAATCCCTCTTATGGTCTGCATATGATGTACATAAACACAGCCTCACATATACTTCTAAAAATTAAAAATGGGTGGGGCCACTGAAATGGTTCAACAATTAACAGCATTGTCTCCTCTTCCAGAGAACCTGGGATCAACTACCAGCAACTATATGGTGGCCCTTCTCCAGTTCCAGGGGATCAGACAGACAGACATACAGACAGTGATAAGGATGGCAGGCCTGCCTGGTCTTTCTTTCTTTCTTATCCTTTTTAAAAAAATGTTTATTTATATATTTATTTATGTATTTATTAGATATAAGTACACTGTAGCTTCTTCAGACACTCCAGAAGAGGGTCTCAGATTCTGGAGAATCTAAATCCCTCTTATGGTCTGTATATTATGTACATAAACACAGCCTCACATATACTTCTAAAAATTTAAAGATGTGTGGGGCCACTGAGAGGGCTCAACAATTAACAGCATTGTCTCCTCTTTCAGAGAACCTGGGATAAACTACCAGCACCTTATGGTGGCCCATCTCCAGTTCCAGTGGATCAGACAGACAGACAGACAGAGAGACAGAGATAAGGATGGCAGGCCTGCCTGGTCTTTCATTATTTCTTATACTTTTTAAAAAATGTTTATATATTTATTTATTTATTTATTTATTTATTTATTTATTTATTAGATATAAGTACACTGTAGCCGTCTTCAGACACTCCAGAAGAGGGTGACAGATTCTAGAGAATCTAAATCCCTCTTATGTTCTGAATATGATGTACATAAACACAGCATCACATATACTTCTAAAAATTAAAAATGGGTGGGGCCACTGAAAGGGCTCAACAATTAACAGCATTGTCTCCTCTTCCAGAGAACTCGGGATCAACTACCAGCAACTACAAGGTGGCCCATCTCCAGTTCCACGGGATCAGACAGACAGACAGACAGACAGAGATAAGGATGGCAGGCCTGTCTGGTCATTCTTTCTTTCTTGTCCTTTTAAAATAATGTTTGTTTGTTTATTTATTTATTTATTTATTTATGTATTTATTAGATATAAGTACACTGTAGTTGTCTTCAGACACTCCAGAAGAGGGTGTCAGGTTCTGGAGAATCTAAATCCCTCTTATGGTCTGCATATGATGTACATAAACACAGCCTAACATATACTTCTAAAAATTTAAAGAAGGGTGGGGCCACTCTAAAAGCTCAAAAATTAACAGAATTGTCTCCTCTTCCAGAGTACCTGGGATCAACTACCAGCAACTATATGGTGGCCCATCTCCAGTTCCAGGGGATCAGACAGACAGACAGACTGACAGAGATAAGGATGGCAGGCCTGCCTGGTCTTACTTTCTTTCTTATCCTTTTTAAAAAATGTTTATTTATTTATTTATTTATTTATTTATTTATTATATATAAGTACACTGTAGCTGTCTTCAGACACTCCAGTAGAGGGTGTCAGATTCTGGAGAATCTAAATCCTCTTATAATCTGAATATGATGTACTTAAACACAGCTCACATATACTTCTAAATATTTAAAGAAGTGTGGGGCCACTGAAAGGGCTCAACAATTAAGAGCATTGTCTCCTCTTCCAGAGTACCTGGGATCAACTACCAGCAACTATATGGTGGCCCATCTCCAGTTCAAGGTGATCAGACAGACAGACAGACTAACAGAGATAAGGATGGCAGGCCTGCCTGGTCTTTCTTTCTTTCTTATCCTTTTTAAAAAATGTTTATTTATTTATTTATATTTTTATTAGATATAAGTACACTGTAGCCGTCTTCAGACACTCCAGAAGAAGGTGTCAGATTCTGGAGAATCTAAATCCCTCTTATGGTCTGCATATGATGTACATAAACACAGCCTCACATTTAATTCTTAAAATATAAAGGTGGGGGGGGCACTGAAAGGGCTCAGCAATTAACAGCATTGTCTCCTCTTACAGAGAACCTGGGATCAACTACCTGCAACTATATGGTGGCCCATCTCCACTCCCAGGGGATCAGACAGACAGACAGACAGACAAGGATAAGGATGGCAGGCCAGCCTGGTCTTTCTTTCTTTCTTATCCTTTTTAAAGAAATATTTATTTATTTATTTATTTATTTATTTATTTATTTATTTATTTATTTATTAGATATAAGTACACTGTACCTGTTCAGACACTCCAGAAGAGGGTGTCAGATTCTGGAGAATCTAAATCCCTCTTATGGTCTGCATATGATGTACATAAACACAGCCTCACATATACTTCTAAAAATTTAAAGAAGGGTGGGGCCACTCTAAAATCTCAACAATTAACAGCATTGTCTCCTCTTCCAGAGTACCTGGGATCAACTACCAGCAACTATATGGTGGCCCATCTCCAGTTCCAGGGGATCAGACAGACAGACATACAGACAGTGCTAAGGATGGCAGGCCTGCCTGGTCTTTCTTTCTTTCTTATCCTTTTTAAAAAATGTTTATTTATATATTTATTTATGTATTTATTAGATATAAGTACACTGTATCTGTTTTCAGACACTCCAGAAGAGGGTGTCAGATTCTGGAGAATCAAAATCCCTCTTAAGGTCTGCATATGATGTACATAAACACAGCCTCACATATACTTCTAAAAATTTAAAGATGTGTGGGGCCACTGAGAGGGCTCAACAATTAACAGCATTGTCTCCTCTTTCAGAGAACCTGGGATAAACTACCAGCACCTTATGGTGGCCCATCTCCAGTTCCAGTGGATCAGACAGACAGACAGACAGAGAGACAGAGATAAGGATGGCAGGCCTGCCTGGTCTTTCTTTATTTCTTATACTTTTTAAAAAATCTTTATTTATTTATTTATTTATGTATTTATTAGATATAAGTACACTGTAGCCATCTTCAGACACTCCAGAAGAGGGTGTCAGATTCTGGAGAATCTAAATCCCTCTTATGGTCTGCATATGATGTACATAAACACAGCCTCACATATACTTCTAAAAATTAAAAATGGGTGGGGCCACTGAAATGGTTCAACAATTAACAGCATTGTCTCCTCTTCCAGAGAACCTGGGATCAACTACCAGTACCTACAAGGTGGCCCATCTCCAGTTCCAGGGGATCAGACAGACAGACAGACAGACAGAGATAAGGATGGCAGGCCTGCCTGGTCTTTCTTTCTTTCTTATCCTTTTTAAAAAATATTTATTTATTTATTTATTTTTTATGTATTTCTTAGATATAAGTACACTATAGCTTTCTTTAGACACTCCAGAGGAGGGTGTCAGATTCTGGAGAATGTAAATCCCTCTTATGGTTTGCATAGGATGTACATAAACACAGCCTCACATATACTGAGCTGAGGTGTCACAGGCCAACTGCTGGAATATCTGAGTACCACCTAGAGAGAGAAAAGCTATGCAGTGTTTGCTTAATTTATGTATTTTATTATTTCTACTTGTTGTTTTGTTTTGTTTTATTTGTTTTTAGAGAAGTCCTCAGTCTGTAGCTCTGGCTGACCCAGGACTGCCTACTTGTGTTAATTAGGGTTTCACAGCTGAGAATAGACACCAAGAGCAAGGTAAGGCTTAGAAAACCCTACATTCAGTGGTGGCTCAAGCTCTTAACGAGAGCACTCTGTAGATAGAGTCAGTCAGTTTCTGAGTTCGAGGCCACCCTGGTGAAAGACAGGGCTAGGGTAGGGGCTAGGGTGAGGAAAGAAAGAAAGAAAGAAAGAAAAAGTTTTTATAAAAGTTTTATAAAAAGTGTTAAAGTTTTTAAAAATTAAAAAAAAAAATACCAGATCACCATCACACAGCATTGGCTGTCTTCAGGTGTATCCTTTCAGCCTCCAAAACAAAAAACAATGGCTGGCTGTCTTCAGGTGTATCCTATTCTCGAGTCTTATTTCCAACCTTAGAGCTGGGCTGAGCTGCCTCATTATGTAATTGCAAACCTTCCTTGGTTTGTCTTTTCCATTTCTAAGACAAACAGGCCTTTTTCTATTTATTGAATATGCTCATGACTGTCCTTTAGATATAGTAAATATAACTGTTGCTTATAAAACTTGTTTTCTAGGAATTTTTAAAGGGCAATGGCAGAGTTTATTTATAAAAAAATATTTTGCATTTATTTATTTGTGTGAGTGATGAAGCTCAGGTCTTCAAACTCGTCAGGAGGTATGATTACCTCCCCTCTCTCTCAACCCCTCTCTCTCCTCTCTCAATGATTGTGTAAGAATGTTTTGCATGTGTATGCTGTGCCCACAAACTCCAGAACAGAGTATTAGATCCCCTGGAACTGGAGATGGGCCACCATATATAATACTGGTAATTGAGCCCAGGTTCTCTGGAAGAGGAGACAATGCTCTTAATTGTTGAGCCCTCTCTGTAGCCACATATTTCTTTCTTTTTTTTTTGAGTTTATGTGAGGCTGTGTTTATATACATCATATGCAGACAATAAGAATGATTTAGATTCTTCAGAATCTGACACCCTCTTCTGGACTGTCTGAACATAGCTACAGCATACTTAAATATAATAAATAAATAAATCTTTAAAAAGAAAAGGAAAAGTAAAAAAGAAAGAACAGGCCTGCCATATGCATGTTCATAGAGGAAAATGGAAGAGACCCCAATCTAACCTCAGCAGGGTGCTTCCTTCTGGATGGTAGCTCACAGTTTCATCCCAGCAAGACAGGCAAATCACTGAGTTCAAGGACAGTAAGGTTCAGGACAGCCAAGGTTAGGAAGGAAAAGGGTCTATGTTGAGAATACAAACCGACAAAACAACAACTAGGAAAAAGAAGTGACAGTGTAACTTGGGGTAGGGTACCAACAAGAGAAAGCTTTCTGTTACCACTTACAAACACCAGTAGCCTTGCACCCTTCTGCCCAGGTCCCTGCCTTCCTTTCTAGGCATTCTAAGGATGCCAGGGGGTGGGGGAATCCAGATTAACTTTTTAAAATCAAAGACTTGGTCTTTGATGTCTATAGGAAGCCCTTCTCAGTGCCTTTAACTACCACTGAACTTTCAGGGCTGTGACTCAACTGTAACAAGGAACAGGGCTAAGAACCTGCAGCCTTTGAAAACAACTATTTTTTTTTAAGTGCGGGACACAAATCAGCAGTAGAACCCCTCAGGTTCAGCCATAATACTTGTTAGGGAAAGAGCCTCAATGTCCGGAGCTGAGGTCTCATGGGTGAACTGCTTCAAGCTCTGAGTATCATTGAAAGAAAGAAAAGATATCATGTGGTTGCTTAATTTATTTATTTTATTATTTCTATTTTTTGTTTTCTTTTGTTTTGTTTTAGAAAAGGCCTCAGTCTGTAGCTATGGCTGACCTAGGACAGACTACATGTGTTAATTAGGGTTTCACAGCTGAGAAACAGACCATACCTATGTAAGACTTAGAAAACCCAACAGTCAGTGGTGGCTCGAAGTCTTAATGAGAGCACTCTGGAGGCAGAGGCAGTCAGTTTCTGAGTTCGAGGCCAGCCTGGTTAAAGACAGGGATAGGCAGGGCTAGGCAAGGCAGGGCTGGACTGGGCGAGGATAGGCTAGGCAAGGGGCTGGGCTAGTCAAGGCAAGGGACTAGGCTAGGCTACTCAAGGGGCTAGGCAAGACAGACAGAGAGAAAGACAGACAAGGATGGCAGGCCTGCCTGGTTTTTCTTTCTTTCTTATCCCTTTTAAAAAATGTTTATTTATTTATTTATTTATTTATTTATGTATTTATTAGATATAAGTACACTGTAGCTGTCTTCAGACACTCCAGAAGAGGGTGTCAGATTCTGGAGAATCTATATCCCTCTTATGGTCTGCATATGATGTACATAAACACAGCCTCACATTTACTTCTAAAAATTTAAAGATGTGTGGGGCCAATGAAAGGGATCAACAATTAACAACATTGTCTCCTCTTATAGATAACCAGGGATCAACTACCAGCAACGATATGGTGGCCCATCTCCAGTTCCAGGGGATCAGACAGACAGACAGACATACAGACAGATAGAGTTAAGAATGGCAGGCCTACCTGGTCTTTCATTCTTTCTTATCCTTTTTAAAAAATGTTTATTAATTTAAGTATGTATTTATTAGATTTAAGTACATTGTAGCTGTCTTCAAACACTCCCGAAGAGGGTGTCAGATTCTGGAGAATCTATATCCCTCTTATGGTCTGCATATGATGTACATGAACACAGCCTCACATATACTTCTAAAAATTTAAAGATGGGTGGGGCCACTGAAAAGGCTCAACAATTAACAGCACTGACTCATCTTCCAGAGAACCTGGGATCAACTACCAGCAATTATATGGTGGCCCATCTCCAGTTCCAGGGGATCAGACAGACAGACAGACAGTGATAAGGATGGCAGGCCTGCCTGGTCTTTCTTTCTTTCTTATCGTTTTTAAAAAATGTTTATTTCTTTATTTATGTATTTATTAGATATAAGTACCCTGTATCCGTCATAGACACTCCAAAAGACGGTGTCAGATTCTGGAGAATATAAATCCCTCTTTAAGGGTCTGAATATGATGTACATAAACACAGCATCACATTTACTTCTAGAAATTTAAAGATGGGTGGGGCCACTGAAAGGGCTGAACAATTAACAGCATTGTCTCCTCTTCAGAAGACCTGGGATCAACTACCAGCAACAAAATGGTGGCCCATCTCCAGTTCCAGGAGATCAGACAGACAGACAAACAGAGAGACAGACAGACAGACAAAGATAAGGATGGCAGCCCTGCCTGGTCTTTCTTTCTTTCTTATCCTTTTTAAAAAATGTTTATTTATTTATTTATTTATTTATTTATTAGATATAAGTACACTGTAGCTATCTTCAGATACTCCAAGATGATGTCAGATTCTGGAGAATCTAAATCCCTCTTATGGTCTGCATATGATGTACATAAACACAGCCTCACATATACTTCTAAAAATTTAAAGATGGGTGGGGCCACAGAAAGGGATCAACAATTAACAGCATTGTCTCCTCTTCCAGAGAACCTTGGATAAACTACCAGCAACTATATGGTTGCCCATCTCCAGTTCCAGGGTATCAGACAGACAGACAGACAGACAGAGGTAAGAATGGAGGCCTGCCTGGTCTTTCTTTCTTTCTTATACTTTTAAAAAAAAATGTTTATTTATTTATTTATTTATTTTTGTATTTATTACATATAAGTACACTGTAGCTGTCTTCAGACACTCCAGAAGAGGGTGCCAGATTCTGGAGAATCTAAATCCCTCTTATGGTCTGCATATGATGTACATAAACACAGCCTCACATATACTTCTAAAAATTTAAAGATGTGTGGGGCCACTGAAAGGGCTCAAAAATTAACAGCATTGTCTCCTCTAACAGAGAACCTGGGATCAACTACCAGCAACTATATGGTGGCCCATCTCCAGTTCCAGGGGATCAGGCAGACAAAGAGACAGACTGACAAGGGTGGCAGTCCTCCCTGGTTTTTCTTTCTTTCTTATCCTTTTTAAAAAATGTTTATTTATTTATTTATGTATTTATAAGATATAAGTACACTGTAGCTGTATTCAGACACTCCAGAAGAGGGTGTCAGATTCTGGAGAATATAAATCCCTCTTATGGTCTGCATATGTTGGACATAAACACAGATTCACATACACTTCTAAAAATTTAAGATGGGTGGGGCCACTGAAAGGGCTCAACAATTAACAGCATTGTCTCTTCTTCCAGAAAACCTGGGATCAACTACCAGCAACTATATGGTGGCCCATCTCCAGTTCCAGGGGATCAGACAGACAGACAGACAGACAGAGATAAGGAGGGCAGGCCTGCCTGGTTTTTCTTTCTTTCTTATCCTTTTAAAATAATGTTTATTTATTTATTTATTTATTTATTTATTTATTTATTTATTTATGTATTTATTAGATATAAGTACACTGTAGTTGTCTTCAGACACTCCAGAAGAGGGTGTCAGATTCTGGAGAATCTAAATCCCTCTTATGGTCTGCATATGATGTACATAAACACAGCCTAACATATACTTCTAAATATTTAAAGATAGGTGGAGCCACTGAAAGGGCTCAACAATTAACAGCATTGTCTCTTCTTCCAGAGAACCTGGGATCAACTAACAGCAACTATATAGTGGCCCATCTCCAGTTCCAATGGATCAGACAGACAGACAGACTGACAGAGATAAGTATGGAGGCCTGCCTGGTCTTTCTTTCTTTCTTATACTTTTAAAAAATGTTTATTAATTTAAGTATGTATTTATTAGATATGAGTACACTTTAGCTGTCTTCAGACACTCTAGAAGAGGGTGTCATCTTCTGGGTAATCTAAATCCCTCATATGGTCTGCATATGATGTACATAAACACAGCCTCACATATACTTCTAAAAATTTAAAGAAGGGTGGGCCCACTGAAAGGGCTCAACAATTAACAGCATTGTCTCCTCTTCCAGGGATCCTTGGATCAACTACAAGCAACTATATGGTGGCCCATCTCAAGTTCCAGGGGATAAGACAGACAGACAGACAGACAGAGATAAGGATGGCAGGCCTGCCTGGTTTTTCTTTCTTTCTTATCCTTTTTAAAAATTGTTTATTTATTTATTTATTTATTCATTTATTTATTTATTTATTTATTTATTTATTTATTTATGTATTTATTAGATATAAGTACACTGTAGCTGTCCTCAGACTCTCCAGAAGAGGGTGTCAGATTCTGGAGAATCAATATCCCTCTTATGGTCTGCATATGATGTACATGAACACAGCCTCACATATACTTCTAAAAATTTAAAGATGGGTGGGGCCACTGAAAGGGCTCAACAATTAACAGCATTGTCTCCTCTACCAGAGAACCTGGGATCAACTACCAGCAACTATATGGTGGCCCATCTCCAGTTCCAGGGGATCAGACAGACAGACAGACAGACAAGGATGTCAGGCCTGCCTGGTCTCTCTTTCTTTATTATCCTTTTTAAAAAATGTTTATTTGTTTATTTATGAATTTATTAGATATAAGTACACTGTAGCTGTCTTCAGACACTCCAGAAGAGGGTGTCAGATTCTGGAGAATCTAAATCCCTTTTATGGTCTGCATATTGCGTACATAAACACAGCCTCGCATATACTTCTAAAAATTTAAAGATGGGTGGGGCCACTGAAAGGGCTCAACAATTAACAGCATTGTCTCCTCTTCCAGAGAACCTGGGATCAACTACAATAAACTCTATGGTGGCCCATCTCCAGTTCCAGAGGATCAGACAGACAGACAGACAGACAGACAGAGATAAGGATGGCAGGCCTGCCTGGTCTTTCTTTCTTTCTTATCGTTTTTAAAAAATGTTTATTTCTTTATTCATGTATTTATTAGATATAAGTACCCTGTATCCATCATAGACACTCCAAAAGACGGTGTCAGATTCTGGAGAATATAAATCCCTCTTTAAGGGTCTGAATATGATGTACATAAACACAGCATCACATTTACTTCTAGAAATTTAAAGATGGGTGGGGCCATTGAAAGGGCTGAACAATTAACAGCATTGTCTCCTCTTCAGAAGACCTGGGATCAACTACCAGCAACAAAATGGTGGCCCTTCTCCAGTTCCAGGAGATCAGACAGACAGACAAACAGAGAGACAGACAGACAGACAAAGATAAGGATGGCAGCCCTGCCTGGTCTTTCTTTCTTTCATATCCTTTTTAAAAAATGTTTATTTATTTATTTATATTATTTATTTATTTATTTATTTATTTATTAGATATAAGTACACTGTAGCTATCTCAGATACTCCAAAAGAGGGTGTCAGATTCTGGAGAATCTAAATCCCTCTTATGGTCTGCATATGATGTACATAAACACAGCCTCACATATACTTCTAAAAATTTAAAGAAGGGTGGGGCCACTCTAAAAGCTCAACAATTAACAGCATTGTCTCCTCTTCCAGAGTACCTGGGATCAACTACCAGCAACTATATGGTGGCCCATCTCCAGTTCCAGGGGATCATACAGACAGACATACAGACAGTGATAAGGATGGCAGGCCTGCCTGGTCTTTCTTTCTTTCTTATCCTTTTTAACAAAATGTTTATTTATATATTTATTTATGGATTTATTAGATATAAGTACACTGTAGCTGTCTTCAGACACTCCAGAAGAGGGTGTCAAATTCTGGAATCTAAATCCCTCTTATGGTGTGCATATGATGTACATAAACACAGCCTCACATATACTTCTAAAAATTTAAAGATGTGTGGGGTCATTGAGAGGGCTCAACAATTAACAGCATTATCTCCTCTTTCAGAGAACCTGGGATAAACTATCAGCACCTTATGGTGGCCCATCTCCAGTTCCAGTGGATCAGACAGACAGACAGACAGAGAGACAGAGATAAGGATGGCAGGCCTGCCTGGTCTTTCTTTATTTCTTATACTTTTTAAAAAATGATTATTTATTAATTTATTTATTTATCTATTTATTTATTAGATATAAGTACACTGTACCCGTCTTCAGACACTCCAGAAGAGGGTGACAGTTTCTAGAGAATCTAAATCCCTCTTATAGTCTGAATATGATGTACATAAACACAAAATCACATATACTTCTAAAAATTAAAAATGGGTGGGGCCACTGAAAGGGCTCAACAATTAACAGCATTGTCTCCTCTTCCAGAGAACATGGGATCAACTACCAGCAACTATATGGTGGCCCATCTCCAGTTCCAGGGGATCAGACAGACAGACAGAGAAAAGGATTGCAGGCCTGCCTGGTCTTACTTTCTTTCTTATCCTTTTTAAAAAAATGTTTATTTATTTATTTATTTATTTATTTATTTATTTATTTATTTATTTATTATAAGTACACTGTAGCTGTCTTCAGACACTCCAGAAGAGGGTGTCAGATTCTGGAGAATCTAAATCCCTCTTATGGTCTGCATATGATGTACATAAACACAGCCTCACATATACTTCTAAATATTTAAAGATGGGTAGGGCCACTTATAGGGCTCAACAATTAACAGCATTGTCTCCTCTTCCAGAGAACCTGGGATCAACTACCAGCAACTTTATCGTAGCCCATCTCCAGTTCCAGGGGATCAGACAGACAGACAGACAGATAGACAGAGATAAGGATGGCAGGCCTGCATGGTCTTACTTTCTTTATTATCCTTTTTAAAAAATGTTTATTTATTTATTTATTTACTTATGTATTTATTATATATAAGTACACTGTAGCTGTCTACATTCACTCCAGTAGAGGGTGTCAGATTCTGGAGAATCTAAATCCTCTTATAATCTGAATATGATGTACATAAACACAGCCTCACATATACTTCTAAATATTTAAAGAAGTGTGGGGCCACTGAAAGGGCTCAACAATTAACAGCATTGTCTCCTCTTCCAGAGAACCTTGGATCAACTACCAGCAACTATATGGTGGCCCATCTCCAGTTCCCGGGGATCAGATAGACAGACAGACAGACAGACAGAGATATGGATGGCAGGCCTGCCTGGTCTTTCTTTCTTTCTTATCATTTTTAAAAATGTTTATTTATTTATTTATTTATTTATCTAATTATTTATTTGATATAAGTACACTGTAGCTGTCTTCAGACACTCCAGAAGTGGGTGTCAGATTCTGGAGAATCTAAATCCCTCTTATGGTCTGCATATGATGTACATAAACACAGCCTCACATTTACTACTAAATATTTAAAGATGGGTGGCGCCACTGAAAGGGCTCAACAATTAACAGCATTGTCTCCTCTTCCAGAGAACCTGGGATCAACTACCAGCAATTATTCGTGGCCCATCTCCAGTTCTCAGGGATCAGATTGACAGACAGACAGACAGACAGAGATATGGATGGCAGGCCTGCCTGGTCTTTCTTTCTGTCATATCCTTTTTAAAAAATGTTTATTTATTTATTTATTTATTTATATATTTATTTATTTATTTATTAGATATAAGTACACTGTAGCTGTTCAGACACTCCAGAAGAGGTTGTCAGATTCTGGAGAATCTAAATCCCTCTTATGATCTGCATATGATGTACATAAACACAGCCTCACATATACTTATAAAAATTTAAAGAAGGGTGGGGCCACTCTAAAAGCTCAACAATTAACAGCATTGTCTCCTCTTCAAGAGTACCTGGGATCAACTACCAGCAACTATATGGTGGCCCATCTCCAGTTCCAGGGGTACAGACAGACAGACATACAGACAGTGATAAGGATGGCAGGCATGCCTGGTCTTTCTTTCTTTCTTATCCTTTTTAAAAAAATGTTTATTTATATATTTATTTATGTATTTATTAGATATAAGTACACTGTAGCTGTCTTCAGACACTCCAGAAGAGGGTGTCAGATTCTGGAGAATCTAAATACCTCTTATGGTCTGCATATGATGTACATAAACACAGCCTAACATATACTTCTAAAAATTAAAAGATGTGTGGGGCCACTGAAAGGGCTCAAAAATTAACAGCATTGTCTCCTCTTATAGAGAACCTGGGATCAACTACCAGCAACTATATGGTGGTCCATCTCCAGTTCCAGGGGATCAGACAGACAGACAGACAGACAGTGATAAAGGTGGCAGGCCAGCCTGGTCTTTCTTTCTTTATTATCCTTTTTTTAAAAAAATGTTTGTTTATTTATTTATTTATTTATTTATTTATTTATTAGATATAAGTACACTGTAGCTGTTCACACACTGCAGAAGAGGGTGTCAGATTCTGGAGAATCTAAATCCCTCTTATGGTCTGCATATGATGTACATAAACACAGCCTCACATATACTTCTAAATATTTAAAGAAGGGTGGGGCCACTCTAAAAGCTCAACAATTAACAGCATTGTCTCCTCTTCCAGAGTACCTGGGATCAACTACCAGCAACTATATGGTGGCCCATCTCCAGTTCCAGGGGATCATACAGACAGACATACAGACAGTGATAAGGATGGCAGGCCTGCCTGGTCTTCTTTCTTTCTTATCCTTTTTTAAAAAATGTTTATTTATATATTTATTTATGGATTTATTAGAGATAAGTACACTGTAGCTGTCTTCAGACACTCCAGAAGAGGGTGTCAGATTCTGGAGAATCTAAATCCCTCTTATGGTCTACATATGATGTACATAAACACAGCCTCACATATACTTCTAAAAATTTAAAGATGGGTGGGGCCACAGAAAGGGATCAACAATTAACAGCATTGTCTCCTCTTCCAGAGAACCTTGGATAAACTACCAGCAACTATATGGTTGCCCATCTCCCGTTCCAGGGTATCAGACAGACAGACAGACAGACAGAGATAAGAATGGAGGCCTGCCTGGTCTTTCTTTCTTTCTTATACTTTAAAAAAAAATGTTTATTTATTTATTTATTTATTTTTGTATTTATTACATATAAGTACACTGTAGCTGTCTTCAGACACTCCAGAAGAGGGTGTCAAATTCTGGAATCTAAATCCCTCTTATGGTGTGCATATGATGTACATAAACACAGCCTCACATATACTTCTAAAAATTTAAAGATGTGTGGGGTCATTGAGAGGGCTCAACAATTAACAGCATTATCTCCTCTTTCAGAGAACCTGGGATAAACTATCAGCACCTTATGGTGGCCCATCTCCAGTTCCAGTGGATCAGACAGACAGACAGACAGAGAGACAGAGATAAGGATGGCAGGCCTGCCTGGTCTTTCTTTATTTCTTATACTTTTTAAAAAATGATTATTTATTAATTTATTTATTTATCTATTTATTTATTAGATATAAGTACACTGTACCCGTCTTCAGACACTCCAGAAGAGGGTGACAGTTTCTAGAGAATCTAAATCCCTCTTATAGTCTGAATATGATGTACATAAACACAAAATCACATATACTTCTAAAAATTAAAAATGGGTGGGGCCACTGAAAGGGCTCAACAATTAACAGCATTGTCTCCTCTTCCAGAGAACATGGGATCAACTACCAGCAACTATATGGTGGCCCATCTCCAGTTCCAGGGGATCAGACAGACAGACAGAGAAAAGGATTGCAGGCCTGCCTGGTCTTACTTTCTTTCTTATCCTTTTTAAAAAAATGTTTATTTATTTATTTATTTATTTATTTATTTATTTATTTATTTATTTATTATAAGTACACTGTAGCTGTCTTCAGACACTCCAGAAGAGGGTGTCAGATTCTGGAGAATCTAAATCCCTCTTATGGTCTGCATATGATGTACATAAACACAGCCTCACATATACTTCTAAATATTTAAAGATGGGTAGGGCCACTTATAGGGCTCAACAATTAACAGCATTGTCTCCTCTTCCAGAGAACCTGGGATCAACTACCAGCAACTTTATCGTAGCCCATCTCCAGTTCCAGGGGATCAGACAGACAGACAGACAGATAGACAGAGATAAGGATGGCAGGCCTGCATGGTCTTACTTTCTTTATTATCCTTTTTAAAAAATGTTTATTTATTTATTTATTTACTTATGTATTTATTATATATAAGTACACTGTAGCTGTCTACATTCACTCCAGTAGAGGGTGTCAGATTCTGGAGAATCTAAATCCTCTTATAATCTGAATATGATGTACATAAACACAGCCTCACATATACTTCTAAATATTTAAAGAAGTGTGGGGCCACTGAAAGGGCTCAACAATTAACAGCATTGTCTCCTCTTCCAGAGAACCTTGGATCAACTACCAGCAACTATATGGTGGCCCATCTCCAGTTCCCGGGGATCAGATAGACAGACAGACAGACAGACAGAGATATGGATGGCAGGCCTGCCTGGTCTTTCTTTCTTTCTTATCATTTTTAAAAATGTTTATTTATTTATTTATTTATTTATCTAATTATTTATTTGATATAAGTACACTGTAGCTGTCTTCAGACACTCCAGAAGTGGGTGTCAGATTCTGGAGAATCTAAATCCCTCTTATGGTCTGCATATGATGTACATAAACACAGCCTCACATTTACTACTAAATATTTAAAGATGGGTGGCGCCACTGAAAGGGCTCAACAATTAACAGCATTGTCTCCTCTTCCAGAGAACCTGGGATCAACTACCAGCAATTATTCGTGGCCCATCTCCAGTTCTCAGGGATCAGATTGACAGACAGACAGACAGACAGAGATATGGATGGCAGGCCTGCCTGGTCTTTCTTTCTGTCATATCCTTTTTAAAAAATGTTTATTTATTTATTTATTTATTTATATATTTATTTATTTATTTATTAGATATAAGTACACTGTAGCTGTTCAGACACTCCAGAAGAGGTTGTCAGATTCTGGAGAATCTAAATCCCTCTTATGATCTGCATATGATGTACATAAACACAGCCTCACATATACTTATAAAAATTTAAAGAAGGGTGGGGCCACTCTAAAAGCTCAACAATTAACAGCATTGTCTCCTCTTCAAGAGTACCTGGGATCAACTACCAGCAACTATATGGTGGCCCATCTCCAGTTCCAGGGGTACAGACAGACAGACATACAGACAGTGATAAGGATGGCAGGCATGCCTGGTCTTTCTTTCTTTCTTATCCTTTTTAAAAAAATGTTTATTTATATATTTATTTATGTATTTATTAGATATAAGTACACTGTAGCTGTCTTCAGACACTCCAGAAGAGGGTGTCAGATTCTGGAGAATCTAAATACCTCTTATGGTCTGCATATGATGTACATAAACACAGCCTAACATATACTTCTAAAAATTAAAAGATGTGTGGGGCCACTGAAAGGGCTCAAAAATTAACAGCATTGTCTCCTCTTATAGAGAACCTGGGATCAACTACCAGCAACTATATGGTGGTCCATCTCCAGTTCCAGGGGATCAGACAGACAGACAGACAGACAGTGATAAAGGTGGCAGGCCAGCCTGGTCTTTCTTTCTTTATTATCCTTTTTTTAAAAAAATGTTTGTTTATTTATTTATTTATTTATTTATTTATTTATTTATTAGATATAAGTACACTGTAGCTGTTCACACACTGCAGAAGAGGGTGTCAGATTCTGGAGAATCTAAATCCCTCTTATGGTCTGCATATGATGTACATAAACACAGCCTCACATATACTTCTAAATATTTAAAGAAGGGTGGGGCCACTCTAAAAGCTCAACAATTAACAGCATTGTCTCCTCTTCCAGAGTACCTGGGATCAACTACCAGCAACTATATGGTGGCCCATCTCCAGTTCCAGGGGATCATACAGACAGACATACAGACAGTGATAAGGATGGCAGGCCTGCCTGGTCTTCTTTCTTTCTTATCCTTTTTTAAAAAATGTTTATTTATATATTTATTTATGGATTTATTAGAGATAAGTACACTGTAGCTGTCTTCAGACACTCCAGAAGAGGGTGTCAGATTCTGGAGAATCTAAATCCCTCTTATGGTCTACATATGATGTACATAAACACAGCCTCACATATACTTCTAAAAATTTAAAGATGGGTGGGGCCACAGAAAGGGATCAACAATTAACAGCATTGTCTCCTCTTCCAGAGAACCTTGGATAAACTACCAGCAACTATATGGTTGCCCATCTCCCGTTCCAGGGTATCAGACAGACAGACAGACAGACAGAGATAAGAATGGAGGCCTGCCTGGTCTTTCTTTCTTTCTTATACTTTAAAAAAAAATGTTTATTTATTTATTTATTTATTTTTGTATTTATTACATATAAGTACACTGTAGCTGTCTTCAGACACTCCAGAAGAGGGTGCCAGATTCTGGAGAATCTAAATCCCTCTTATGGTCTGCATATGATGTACATAAACACAGGCTCACATATACTTCTAAAAATTTAAAGATGTGTGGGGCCACTGAAAGGGCTCAAAAATTAACAGCATTGTCTCCTCTAACAGAGAACCTGGGATCAACTACCAGCAACTATATGGTGGCCCATCTCCAGTTCCAGGGGATCAGGCAGACAAAGAGACAGACAGACAAGGGTGGCAGTCCTCCCTGGTTTTTCTTTCTTTCTTATTCTTTTTAAAAAATGTTTATTTATTTATTTATGTATTTATAAGATATAAGTACACTGTAGCTGTATTCAGACACTCCAGAAGAGGGTGTCAGATTCTGGAGAATATAAATCCCTCTTATGGTCTGCATATGTTGGACATAAACACAGATTCACATACACTTCTAAAAATTTAAGATGGGTGGGGCCACTGAAAGGGCTCAACAATTAACAGCATTGTCTCTTCTTCCAGAAAACCTGGGATCAACTACCAGCAACTATATGGTGGCCCATCTCCAGTTCCAGGTGATCAGACAGACAGACAGACAGAGATAAGGAGGGCAGGCCTGCCTGGTTTTTCTTTCTTTCTTATCCTTTTAAAATAATGTTTGTTTATTTATTTATTTATTTATTTATTTATTTATGAATTTATTAGATATAAGTACACTGTAGTTGTCTTCAGACACTCCAGAAGAGGGTGTCAGATTCTGGAGAATCTAAATCCCTCTTATGGTCTGCATATGATGTACATAAACACAGCCTAACATATACTTCTAAATATTTAAAGATAGGTGGAGCCACTGAAAGGGCTCAACAATTAACAGCATTGTCTCTTCTTCCAGAGAACCTGGGATCAACTAACAGCAACTATATAGTGGCCCATCTCCAGTTCCAATGGATCAGACAGACAGACAGACTGACAGAGATAAGGATGGCAGCCCTGCCTGGTCTTTCTTTCTTTCTTATCCTTTTTAAAAAATGTTTATTTATTTATTTATTTATTTATTTATTTATTTATTTATTTATTAGATATAAGTACACTGTAGCTATCTTCAGATACTCCAAAAGAGGGGGTCAGATTCTGGAGAATCTAAATCCCTCTTATGGTCTGCATATGATGTACATAAACACAGCCTCACATATACTTCTAAAATTTTAAAGAAGGGTGGGGCCACTCTAAAAGCTCAACAATTAACAGCATTTTCTCCTCTTCCAGAGTACCTGGGATCAACTACCAGCAACTATATGGTGGCCCATCTCCAGTTCCAGGGGATCATACAGACAGACATACAGACAGTGATAAGGATGGCAGGCCTGCCTGGTCTTTCTTTCTTTCTTATCCTTTTTAACAAAATGTTTATTTATATATTTATTTATGGATTTATTAGATATAAGTACACTGTAGCTGTCTTCAGACACTCCAGAAGAGGGTGTCAAATTCTGGAATCTAAATCCCTCTTATCGTCTGCATATGATGTACATAAACACAGCCTCACATATACTTCTAAAAATTTAAAGATGTGTGGGGTCACTGAGAGGGCTCAACAATTAACAGCATTATCTCCTCTTTCAGAGAACCTGGAATAAACTATCAGCACCTTATGGTGGCCCATCTCCAGTTCCAGTGGTTCAGACAGACAGACAGACAGAGAGACAGAGATAAGGATGGCAGGCCTGCCTGGTCTTTCTTTATTTCTTATACTTTTTAAAAAATGATTATTTATTAATTTATTTATTTATCTATTTATTTATTAGATATAAGTACACTGTACCCGTCTTCAGACACTCCAGAAGAGGGTGACAGGTTCTAGAGAATCTAAATCCCTCTTATGGTCTGAATATGATGTACATAAACACAAAATCACATATACTTCTAAAAATTTAAAGAAGGGTGGGGCCACTCTAAAAGCTCAACAATTAACAGCATTGTCTCCTCTTCCAGAATACCAGGGATCG
The DNA here is from genome assembly GCF_978045245.1 of Mus caroli. Classification (NCBI taxonomy): domain Eukaryota; kingdom Metazoa; phylum Chordata; class Mammalia; order Rodentia; family Muridae; genus Mus; species Mus caroli. The sequence goes on from NW_028227353.1 coordinate 398,328, forward strand.
ACTACCAGCAACTATATGGTGGCCCATCTCCAGTTCCAGGGGATCAGACAGACAGACATACAGACAGTGCTAAGGATGGCAGGCCTGTCTGGTCTTTCTTTCATTCTTATCCTTTTTAAAAAAATGTTTATTTATATATTTATTTATGTATTTCTTAGATATAAGTACACTGTAGCTGTCTTCAGACACTCCAGAAGAGGGTGTCAGATTCTGGAGAATCTAAATCCCTCTTATGGTCTGCATATGATGTACATAAACACAGCCTCACATATACTTCTAAAATTTTAAAGATGTGTGGGGCCACTGAGAGGGCTCAACAATTAACAGCATTGTCTCCTTTTTCAGAGAACCTGGGAAAAACTACCAGCACCTTATGGTGGGCCATCTCCAGTTCCAGTGGATCAGACCGACAGACAGACAGAGAGACAGAGATAAGGATGGAAGGCCTGCCTGGTCTTTCTTTATTTCTTATACTTTTTAAAAAATGTTTATTTATTTATTTATTTATTTATTTATTTATTTATTTATTTATTTATGAATTTATTAGATATAAGTACACTGTAGCTGTTCAGACACTCCAGAAAAGTGTGTCAGATTCTGGAGAATCTAAATCCCTCTTATGGTCTGCATATGATGTACATAAACACAGCCTAACATATACTTCTAAAAATTAAAAGATGTGTGGGGCCACTGAAAGGGCTCAACAATTAACAGCATTGTCTCCTCTTATAGAGAACCTGGAATCAACTACCAGCAACTATATGTTGGTCCATCTCCAGTTCCAGGGGATCAGAAGACAGACAGACAGACAGTGATAAGGATGGCAGTCTTCCTGGCCTTTCTTTCTTTCTTATCCTTTTTTTAAAAAAATGTTTGTTTATTTATTTATTTATTTATTTATTTATTTATTTATTTATTTATTTATTTATTAGATATAAGTACACTGTAGCTGTTCAGACACTCCAGAAGTGGGTGTCAGATTCTGGAGAATCTAAATCCCTCTTATGGTCTGCATATGATTTACATAAACACAGCCTCACATATATTTCTAAAAATTTAAAGAAGAGAGGGGCCACTCTAAATGCTCAACAATTAACAGCATTGTCTCCTCTTCCAGAGTACCTGGGATCAACTACCAGCAACTATATGGTGGCCCATCTCCACTTCCAGGGGATCAGACAGACAGACATACAGACAGTGATAAGGATGGCAGGCCTGCCTGGTCTTTCTTTCTTTCTTATCATTTTTTTTAAAAAATGTTTGTTTATATATTTATTTATGTATTTATTAGATATAAGTACACTGTAGCTGTCTTCAGACACTCCAGAAGAGTGTGTCAGATTCTGGAGAATCTAAATCCCTCTTATGGTCTGCATATGATGTACATAAACACAGCCTCACATATACTTCTAAAAATTTAAAGATGTGTGGGGCCACTGAGAGGGCTCAACAATTAACAGCATTGTCTCCTCTTTCAGAGAACCTGGGATAAACTACCAGCACCTTATGGTGGCCCATCTCCAATTCCAGTGGATCAGACAGACAGACAGACAGAGAGACAGAGATAAGGATGGCAGGCCTGCCTGCTCTTTCTTTATTTCTTATACTTTTTAAAAAATCTTTATTTATTTATTTATTTATGTATACATTAGATATAAGTACACTGTACACGTCTTCAGACACTCCAGAAGAGGATGACAGATTCTAGAGAATCTAAATCCCTCTTATGGTCTGAATATGATGTACATAAACACAGCATCACATATACTTCCAAAAATTAAAAATGGATGGGGCCACTGAAAGGGCTCAACAATTAACAGCATTGTCTCCTCTTCCAGAGAACCTGGGATCAACTACCAGCAACTATATGGTGGCCCATCTCCAGTTCCAGTGGATCAGACAGACAGACAGACAGACAGAGATAAGGATGGCAGGCCTGCCTGGTCTTACTTTTTTTCTTATCCTTTTTCAAAAATGTTTATTTATTTATTTATTTATTTATTTATTTATTTATTTATTATATATAAGTACACTGTAGCTGTCTTCAGACACTCCAGTATAGGGTGTCAGATTCTGGAGAATCTAAATCCTCTTATAATCTGAATATGATGTACATAAACACAGCCTCACATATACTTCTAAATATTTAAAGAAGTGTGGGGCCACTGAAAGGGCTCAACAATTAACAGCATTGTCTCCTCTTCCAGAAAACCTTGGATCAACTACCAGCAACTATATGGTGGCCCATCTCCAGTTCCCGGGGATCAGATAGACAGACAGACAGACAGACAGAGATATGGATGGCAGGCCTGCCTGGTCTTTCTTTCTTTCTTATCCTTTTAAAAAAATGTTTATTTATTTATTTATTTATTTATTTATCTATTTATTTATTAGATATAACTACACTGTAGCTGTCTTCAGACACTCCAGAAGAGGGTGTCAGATTCTGGAGAATCTAAATCCCTCCTATGGTCTGAATATGATGTACATAAACACAGCCTCACATATACTTCTAAATATTTAAAGATGGGTGGCGCCACTGAAAGGGCTCAACAATTAACAGCATTGTCTCCTCTTCCAGAGAACCTGGGATCAACTACCAGCAACTATTCGTGGCCCATCTCCAGTTCCCAGGGATCAGATAGACAGACAGACAGACAGACAGTGATAAGGATGGCAGGCCTGCCTGGTCTTTCTTTCTTTCTTATCCTTTAAAAAAATGTTTATTTATATATTTATTTATGTATTTATTAGATATAAGTACACTGTAGCTGTCTTCAGACACTCCAGAAGAGGGTGTCAGATTCTGGAGAATCTAAATCCTCTTATAATCTGAATATGATGTACATAAACACAGCCTCACATAAACTTCCAAAAATTTAAAGATGTGTGGGGCCTCTGAGAGGGCTCAACAATTAACAGCATTGTCTCCTCTCTCAGAGAACCTGGGATAAACTACCAGCAACTTATGGTGGCCCATCTCCAGTTCCAGTGGATCAGACAGACAGACAGACAGACAGAGATAAAGATGGCAGGCCTGCCTGGTCTTTCCTTATTTCTTATACTTTTTAAAAAAAGGTTATTTATTTATTTATTTATTTATTTATTTATTTATTAGATATAACTACACTGTAGCTGTTCACACACTGCAGAAGAGGGTGTCAGATTCTAGAGAATCTAAATCCCTCTTATGGTCTGAATATGATGTACATAAACACAGCCTCACATATACTTAAAAAATTAAAAGGCCACTGAAAGGACTCAACAATGAACAGCATTGTCTCCTCTTCCAGAGAACCTGGGATCAACCTCCAGCACCTACAAAGTGGCCCATCTCCAGTTCCAGGGGATCAGACAGACAGACAGACAGACAGAGATAAGGATGGCAGGCCTGCCTGGTCTTTCTTTCTTTCTTTCTTATCCTTTTTAAAAAATATTTATTTATTTATTTATTTATTTATTTATTTATTTATTTATTTATATATGTAATTATTACATATAAGTACACTGTAGCTGTTCAGACACTCCAGTAGAGGGTGTCAGATTCTGGAGAATCTAACTCCCTCTTATGGTCTCCATATGATGTACATAAACACAGCCTAACATATACTTCTAAAAATTAAAAGATCTGTGGGGACACTGAAAGGGCTCAACAATTAACAGCATTGTCTCGTCTTATAGAGAACCTGGGATCAACTACCAGCAACTATATGGTGGTCCATCTCCAGTTCCAGGGGATCAGACAGACAGACAGACAGACAGTGATAAGGATGTCAGGCCTGCCTGGTCTTTCTTTCTTTCTTATCATTTTTTTAAAAAAATGTTTGTTTATTTATTTATTTATTTATTTATTTATTTATTTATTTATTTATTAGATATAAGTACACTGTAGCTGTTCAGACACTCCAGAAGAGGGTGTCAGATTCTGGAGAAACTAAATCCCTCTTATGGTCTGCATATGATGTACATAAACACAGCCTCACATATACTTCTAAAAATTTAAAGATGGGTGGGGCCACTGAAAGGGCTAAACAATTAACAGCACTGACTCCTCTTCCAGAGAACATGGGATCAACTACCAGCAACTATTCGTGGCCCATCTCCAGTTCCCAGAGATCAGATAGACAGACAACAGACAGACAGAGATATGGATGGCAGGCGTGCCAGGTCTTTCTTTCTGTCTTATCTTTTTTAAAAAATGTTTGATTATTTATTTATTTATTTATTTATTTATTTATTTATTTATTTATTTATGTATTTAGTAGAAATAAGTACACTCTAGCTGTTCAGACACTCCAGAAGAGGGTGTCAGATTCTGGAGAATCTCAATCCCTCTTATGGTCTGCATATGATGTACATAAACACAGCCTCACATATACTTCTAAAAATTTAAAGAAGGGTGGGGCCACTCTAAAACCTCAACAATTAATAGCATTGTCTCCTCTTCCAGAGTACCTGGGATCAACTACCAGCAACTATATGGTGGCCCATCTCCAGTTCCAGGGGATCAGACAAACAGACATAGAGACAGTGATAAGGATGGCAGGCCTGCCTGGTCTTTATTTCTTTCTTATCCTTTTAAAAAAATGTTTATTTATATATTTATTTATGTATTTATTAGATATAAGTACACTGTAGCTGTCTTCAGACACTCCAGAAGAGGGTGTCAGATTCTGGAGAATCTAAATCCCTCTTATGGTCTGCATATGATGTACATAAACACAGCCTCACATATACTTCTAAAAATTTAAAGATGGGTGGGGTCACTGAGAGGGCTCAACAATTAACAGCATAGTCTCCTCTTTCAGAGAACCTGGGATAAACTACCAGCACCTTATGGTGGCCCATCTCCAGTTCCAGTGGATCAGACAGACAGACAGACAGAGAGACAGAGAAAAGGATGGCAGGCCTGCCTGGTCTTTATTTCTTATACTTTTTAAAAAATGTTTATTTATTTATTTATTTATTTATTTATGTATTTATTAGATAAAAGTATACTCTAGCTGTTCAGACACTCCAGAAGAGGGTGTCAGATTCTGGAGAATCTAAATCCCTCTTATGGTCTGCATATGATGTACATAAACACAGCCTCACATATACTTCTAAAAATTATAAGATGTGTGCGGCCACTGAAAGGGCTCAACAATTAACAGCATTGTCTCCTCTTATAGAGAACCTGGGATCAACTACCAGCAACTATATGGTGTTCCATCTCCAGTTCCAGGGATCAGACAGACAGACAGACAGACAGTGATAAGGATGGCCGGCCTGCATGGTCTTTCTTTATTCTTATCCTTTTTAAAAAAAAAATGTTTGTTTATTTATTTATTTATTTATTTATTTATTTATTTATTAGATATAAGTACACTATAGCTGTACAGACACTCCAAAAGAGGGTGTCAGATTCTGGAGAATCTAAATCCCTCTTATGGTCTGCATATGATGTACATAAACACAGCCTCATATATACTTCTAAAAATTTAAAGATGTGTGGGGCCACTGAGAGGGCTCAACAATTAACAGCATTGTCTCCTCTTTCAGAGAACCTGGGATAAACTACCAGCACCTTATGGTGGCCCATCTCCATTTCCAGTGGATCAGACAGACAGACAGACAGAGAGACAGAGATAAGGATGGCTGGCCTGCCTGGTCTTTCTTTATTTCTTATACTTTTTAAAAAATGTTTATTTATTTATTTATTTATTTATTTATTTATTTATTTATGTATTTATTAGATATAAGTACACTGTAGCCGTCTTCAGACACTCCAGAAGAGGGTGACAGATTCTAGAGAATCTAAATCCCTCTTATGGTCTGAATATGATGTACATAAACACAGCATCACATATACTTCTAAAAATTAAAAATGGGTGGGGCCACTGAAAGGGCTCAAAAATTAGCAGCATTGTCTCATCTTCCAGAGAACCTGGGATCAACTACCAGCAACTATATGGTGGCCCATCTCCAGTTCCAGAGGATCAGACAGACAGACAGACAGACAGACATATATAAGGATGGCAGGCCTGCCTGGACTTACTTTCCTTCTTACCCTTTTTAAAAAATGTTTATTTATTTATTTATTTATTTATTTATTTATTTATTTATTTATTTATGTATTTATTAGATATAAGTACACTGTAGCTGTCTTCAGACACTCCAGAAGAGGGTGTCAGATTCTGGAGAATCTAAATCCCTCTTATGGTCTGCATATGATGTACATAATCCAGCCTCACATATACTTCTAAATATTTAAAGATGGGTAGGGCCACTGATAGGGCTCAAAAATTAACAGCATTGTCTCCTCTTCCAGAGAACCTGGGATCAACTACCAGCAACTTTATGGTAGCCCATCTCCAGTTCCAGGGGATCAGACAGACAGACAGACAGACAGAGATAAGGATGGCAGGCCTGCCTGTTCTTTCTTTCTTATACTTTTTAAAAAATGTTTATTTATTTATTTATTTACTTATGTATTTATTATATATAAGTACACTGTAGCTGTCTTCAGACACTCCAGAAGAGGGTGTCAGATTCTGGAGAAACTTAATCCCTCTTATGGTCTGCATATGATGTACATAAACACAGCCTCACATATACTTCTAAAAAGTTAAAGATGGGTGGGGCCACTGAAAGGGCTCAACAATTAACAGCACTGACTCCACTTCCAGAGAACATGGGATCAACTACCAGCAACTATTCGTGGCCCATCTCCAGTTCCCAGAGATCAGATAGACAGACAGAAGGCAGACAGACAGAGATATGGATGGCAGGCGTGCCAGGTCTTTCTTTCTGTCTTATCTTTTTTAAAAAATGTTTGTTTATTTATTTATTTATTTATTTATTCATTTATGTATTTAGTAGAAATAAGTACACTCTAGCTGTTCAGACACTCCAGAAGAGGGTGTCAGATTCTGGAGAATCTAAATCCCTCTTATGGTCTGCATATGATGTACATAAACACAGCCTCACATATACTTCTAAAAATTTAAAGAAGGGTGGGGCCACTCTAAAACCTCAACAATTAATAGCATTGTCTCCTCTTCCAGAGTACCTGGGATCAACTACCAGCAACTATATGGTGGCCCATCTCCAGTTCCAGGGGATCAGACAGACAGACATAGAGACAGTGATAAGGATGGCAGGCCTGCCTGGTCTTTCTTTCTTTCTTATCCTTTTTAAAAAATGTTTATTTATATATTTATTTATGTATTTATTAGATATAAGTACACTGTAGCTGTCTTCAGACACTCCAGAAGAGGGTGTCAGATTCTGGAGAATCTAAATCCCTCTTATGGTCTGCATATGATGTACATAAACACAGCCTCACATATACTTCTAAAAATTTAAAGATGGGTGGGGCCACTGAGAGGGCTCAACAATTAACAGCATAGTCTCCTCTTTCAGAGAACCTGGGATAAACTACCAGCACCTTATGGTGGCCCATCTCCAGTTCCAGTGGATCAGACAGACAGACAGACAGAGAGACAGAGATAAGGATGGCAGGCCTGCCTGGTCTTTATTTCTTATACTTTTTAAAAAATGTTTATTTATTTATTTATTTATTTATTTATTTATTTATTTATTTATGTATTTATTAGATAAAAGTACACTCTAGCTGTTCAGACACTCCAGAAGAGGGTGTCAGATTCTGGAGAATCTAAATCCCTCTTATGGTCTGCATATGATGTACATAAACACAGCCTAACATATACTTCTAAAAATTATAAGATGTGTGCGGCCACTGAGAGGGCTCAACAATTAACAGCATTGTCTCCTCTTCCAGAGAACCTGGGATCAACTACCAGCAACTATATGGTGGCCCATCTCCAGTTCCAGAGGATCAGACAGACAGACAGACAGACAGACATAGATAAGGATGGCAGGCCTGCCTTGCCTTACTTTCCTTCTTATCCTTTTTAAAAAATGTTTATTTATTTATTTATTTATTTATTAATTTATTTATTTATGTATTTATTAGATATAAGTACAATGTAGCTGTCTTCAGACACTCCAGAAGAGGGTGTCAGATTCTGGAGAATCTAAATCCCTCTTATGGTCTGCATATGATGTACATAAACACAGCCTCACATATACTTCTAAATATTTAAAGATGGGTAGGGCCACTGATAGGGCTAAAAAATTAACAGCATTGTCTCCTCTTCCAGAGAACCTGGGATCAACTACCAGCAACTTTATGGTAGCCCATCTCCAGTTCTAGGGGATCAGACAGACAGACAGACAGACAGAGATAAGGATGGCAGGCCTGCCTGGTCTTACTTTCTTTCTTATCCTTTTTCAAAAATGTTTATTTATTTATTTATTTATTTATTTATTTATTTATTTATGTATTTATTAGATATAAGTACACTGTAGCTGTCTTCAGACACTCCAGTATAGGGTGTCAGATTCTGGAGAATCTAAATCCTCTTATAATCTGAATATGATGTACATAAACACAGCCTCACATATACTTCTAAATATTTAAAGAAGTGTGGGGCCACTGAAAGGGCTCAACAATTAACAGCATTGTCTCCTCTTCCAGAGAACCTGGGATCAACTACCAGCAACTTTATGGTATCCCATCTCCAGTTCTAGGGGATCAGACAGACAGACAGACAGACAGAGATAAGGATGGCAGGCCTGCCTGGTCTTACTATCTTTCTTATCCTTTTTCAAAAATGTTTATTTATTTATTTATTTATTTATTTATGTATTTATTAGATATAAGTACACTGTAGCTGTCTTCAGACACTCCAGTATAGGGTGTCAGATTCTGGAGAATCTAAATCCTCTTATAATCTGAATATGATGTACATAAACACAGCCTCACATATACTTTTAGAAATTAAAAGATGGGTTGGCCCACTGAAAGGGCTCAACAATTAACAGCATTGTCTCTTCTTCCAGAGAACGTGGGATCAACTACCAGCAACTATATGGTGGCCCATCTCAAGTTCCAGGGGATAAGACAGACAGAGAGACAGACAGAGATAAGGATTGCAGGCCTGCCTGATTTTTCTTTCTTTCTTATCCTTTTTAAAAAATGTTTATTTATTTATTTATTCATTTATTCATTTATTTATTTATTTATGTATTTATTAGATATAAGTACACTATAGCTGTCTTCAGACTCTCCAGAAGAGGGTGTCTACATATGATGTACATGAACACAGCCTCACATATACTTCTAAAAATTTAAAGATGGGTGGGGCCACTGAAAGGGCTCAACATTTAACAGCATTGTCTCCTCTTCCAGAGAACCTGGGATCAACTACCAGCAACTATATGGTGGTCCATTTCCAGTTCCAGGGGATCAGGCAGACAAAGAGACAGACAGACAAGGGTGGTAGGCCTCCCTGGTTTTTCTTTCTTTCTGATCCTTTTTAAAAAATGTTTATGTATTTATTTATGTATTTATTTGATATAAGTACACTGTAGCTGTCTTCAGACACTCTAGAAGAGGGTGTCATATTCTGGAGAATCTAAATCCCTCTTATGGTCGGCATAAGATGGACAAAAACACAGATTCACATACACTTCTAAAAATTTAAGATGGGTGGGGCCACTGAAAGGGCTCAACAATTAACAGCATTGTCTCTTCTTCCAGAGAACCTGGGATCAACTACCAGCAACTATAAGGTGGCCCATCTCCAGTTCCAGGGGATCAGACAGACAAACACACAGACAGACAGACAGAGATAAGGACGGCAGGCCTGCCTAGTCTTTGTTTCTTTCTTATCCTTTTAAAATAATGTTTGTTTATTTATTTATTTATTTATTTATTTATTTATGTATTTATTAGATATAAGCACACTGTAGTTGTCTTCAGACACTCCAGAAGAGGGTGTCAAATTCTGGAGAATCTAAATCCCTCTTATGGTCTGCATATGATGTACATAAACAGAGCCTAACATATACTTCTAAAAATTTAAGATAGGTGGAGCCACTGAAAGGGCTCAACAATTAACAGCATTGTCTCCTCTTCCAGAGAACCTGGGATCAACTAACAGCAACTATATGGTGGACCATCTCCAGTTCCAAGGGATCAGACAGACAGACAGACAGAGTGACAGAGATAAGGATGGAGGCCTGCCTGGTCTTTCTTTATTTCTTATACTTTTTAAAAAATATTTATTTATTTATTTATTTATTTATTTATTTATTTATTTATTTATTTATTTATTAGATATAAGTACACTGTAGCTGTCTTCAGACACTCTAGAAGAGGGTGTCATCTTCTGGAGAATCTAAATCCCTCTTATGGTCTGCATATGATGTACATAAACACAGCCTCACATATACTTCTAAAAATTAAAAGATGGGTGGGCCCACTGAAAGGGCTCAACAATTAACACCATTGTCTCTTCTTACAGAGAACGTGGGATCAACAACCAGCAACTATATGGTGGCCCATCTCAAGTTCCAGGGGATAAGACAGACAGACAGACAGACAGAGATAAAGATGGCAGGCCTGCCTGATTTTTCTTTCTTTCTTATCCTTTTTAAAAAATGTTTATTTATTTATTTATTCATTTATTCATTTATTTATTTATGTATTTATTAGATATAAGTACACTGTAGCTGTCTTCAGACTCTCCAGAAGAGGGTGTCAGATTCTGGAGAATCTATATCCCTCTTATGGTCTGCATATGATGTACATGAACACAGCCTCACATATACTTCTAAAAATTTAAAGTTGTGTGGGGCCACTGAAAGGGCTCAACAATTCACAGCATTGTCTCCTCTTCCAGAGAACCTGGGATCAACTACCAGCAACTATATGGTGGCCCATCTCCAGTTCCAGGGGATCTGACAGATAGACAGACAGACAGACAGACAGACAAGGTGGCAGGGCTGCCTGGTCTTTCTTTCTTTCTTATACTTTTTAAAAATGTTTATTTATTTATTTATTTATTTATTTATTTATTTATGTATTTATTAGATATAAGTACACTGTAGCTATCTTCAGACTCTCCAGAAGAGGGTGTCAGAGTCTGGAGAATCTAAATCCCTCTTATGGTCTGCATATGATGTACATAAACACAGCCTCAGATATACTTCTAAAAATTTAAAGATGTGTGGGGAAACTGAAGGGCTCAACAATTAACAGCATTGACTCCTCTTCCAGAGGACCTGGGATCAACTACCAGCAACTATATTTTGGCCAAATTCCAGTTCCAGGGATCAGACAGACATACATACAGTCAGACAGACAAGGATTGCAGGCCTGCCTGGTTTTTCTTTTTTTCTTATACATTTTAAAAATGTTTATTTATTTATATATGTATTTATTAGATATAAGTACCCTGTAGCTGTCTTCAGGCACTTCAGAAGAGGGTGTCATATTCTGGAGAATCTAAATCCCTCTTATGGTCTGCATATGATGTACATAAACACAGCCTCACATATACTTCTAAAAATTTAAAGATGTGTGGGGCCACTGAAACGGCTCAACAATTAACAGCATTGTCTCCTCTACCAGAGAACCTGGGATCAACTAGCAGCAACTATATGGTGGCCCATCTCAAGTTCCAGGGGATCAGACAGACAGACAGACAGACAGACAAGGATTGCAGGCCTGCCTGGTTTTACTTTCTTTCTTATCCTTTTTAAAAATGTTTATTTATTTATTTATTTATTTATTTATTTATCATATATAAGTACACTCTAGCTGTCTTCAGACACTCCAGAAGAGGGTGTCAGATTCTGGAGAATCTAAATCCCTCATATGGTCTGCATATGATGTACATAAACACAGCCTCACATATACTTCTAAAAATTTAAAGATGTGTGGGGCCACTGAAGGGGCTCTAAAATTAACAGCATTGTCTCCTCTACCAGAGAACCTGGGATCAACTACCAGCAACTATATGGTGGCCCATCTCTAGTTCCAGGGGATCAGGCAGACAAAGAGACAGACAGACAAGGGTGGCAGGCCTCCCTGGTTTTTCTTTCTTTCTTATCCTTTTTAAAAAATGTTTATTTATTTATTTATTTATTTATTTATTTATTTATTTATTTATGTATTTATTAGATATAAATACACTGTAGCTGTCTTCAGACACTCCAGAAGAGGGTGTCAGATTCTGGAGAATATAAATCCCTCTATGGTCTGCATATGATGGACATAAACACAGATTCACATACACTTCTAAAAATTTAAGATGGGTGGGGCCACTGAAAGGGCTCACAATTAACAGCATTGTCTCTTCTTCCAGAGAACCTGGGATCAACTACCAGCAACTATATGGTGGCCCATCTCCAGTTCCAGGGGATCAGACAGACAGACAGACAGACAGAGATAAGAATGGCAGGCCTGCCTGGTCTTTCTTTCTTTCTTTCTTATCCTTTTAAAATAATTTTTGTTTATTTATTTATTTATTTATTTATTTATTTATTTATTAGATATAAGTACACTGTAGTTGTCTTCAGACACTCCAGAAGAGGGTGTCAAATTCTGGAGAATCTAAATCCCTCTTATGGTCTGCATATGATGTACATAAACACAGCCTAAAATATACTTCTAAAAATTTAAAGATAGGTGGAGCCACTGAAAGGGCTCAACAATTAACAGCAATGTCTCCTCCTCCAGAGAACCTGGGATCAACTAACAGAAACTATATGGTGGCCCATCTCCAGTTCCAAGGGATCAGAGAGACAGACAGACAGACTGACAGAGATAAGGATGGAGGCCTGCCTGGTCATTCTTTCTTTCTTATGCTTTTAAAAAAATATTTATTTATTTATTTATTTATTTATTTATTTATGTATTTATTAGATATAAGTACACTGTAGCTGTCTTCAGACACTCTAGAAGAGGGTGTCATCTTCTGGAGAATCTAAATCCCTCTTATGGTCTGCATATGATGTACATAAACAGAGCCTCACATATACTTCTAAAAATTTAAAGATGGGTGGGGCCACTGAAAGGGCTCAACAATTAACAGCATTATCTCCTCTTCCAGAGGACCTGGGATCAACTACCAGCAACTATATTGTGGCCCAATTCCAGTTCCAGGGGATCAGAGAGACATACATAGAGACAGACAGACAATGATTGCAGGCCTACCTGGTTTTTCTTTCTTTCTTATACATTTTAAAAATGTTTATTTATTTATATATGTATTTATTAGATATAAGTACACTGTAGCTGTCTTCAGGCACTTCAGAAGAGGGTGTCATATTCTGGAGAATCTAAATCCCTCTTATGGTCTGCATATGATGTACATAAACACAGCCTCACATATACTTCTAAAAATTTAAAGATGTGTGGGGCCACTGAAACGGCTCAACAATTAACAGCATTGTCTCCTATACCAGAGAACCTGGATCAACTAGCAGCAACTATATGGTGGCCCATCTCCAGTTCCAGGGGATCAGACAGACAGACAGACAGACAGACAAGTATTGCAGGCCTGCCTGTTTTTACTTTCTTTCTTATCCTTTTTAAAAAATGTTTATTTATTTATTTATTTATTTATTTATTTATTTATTTATTATATAAAAGTACACTGTAGCTGTCTTCAGACACTCCAGAAGAGGGTGTCAGATTCTGGAGAATCTAAATCCCTCTTATGGTCTGCATATGATGTACATAAACACAGCCTCACATATACTTCTAAAAATTTAAAGATGTGGGGGGCCACTGAAAGGGCTCAAAAATTAACAGCATTGTCTCCTCTTCCAGAGAACTGGGATCAACTACCAGCAACTATATGGTGGCCCATCTCCAGTTCCAGGGGATCAGGCAGACAAAGAGACAGACAGACAAGGGTGGCAGGCCTCCCTGGTTTTTCTTTCTTTCTTATCCTTTTTAAAAAATGTTTATTTATTTATTTATGTATTTATTAGATATAAGTACACTGTAGTTGTCTTCAGACACTCTAGAAGAGGGTGTCAGATTCTGGAGAATATAAATCCCTCTTATGGTCTGCATATGATGGACATAAACACAGATTCACATACACTTCTAAAAATTTAAGATGGGTGGGGCCACTGAAAGGGCTCACAATTAACAGCATTGTCTCTTCTTCCAGAGAACCTGGGATCAACTACCAGCAACTATATGGTGGCCCATCTCCAGTTCCAGGTGTTCAGACAGACAGACAGACAGACAGACAGACAGAGATAAGGATGGCAGGCCTGCCTGGTCTTTCTTTATTTCTTTTCGTTTTAAAATAATGTTTATTTATTTATTTATTTATTTATTTATTTATGTATTTATTAGATATAAGTACACTGTAGTTGTCTTCAGACACTCCAGAAGAGGGTGTCAAATTCTGGAGAATCTAAATCCCTCTTATGGTCTGCATATGATATACATAAACACAGCCTAAAATATACTTCTAAAAATTTAAAGATAGGTGGAGCCACTGAAAGGGCTCAACAATTAACAGCAATGTCTCCTCTTCCAGAGAACCTGGGATCAACTAACAGAAACTATATGGTGGCCCATCTCCAGTTCCAAGGGTTCAGAGAGACAGACAGACAGACTGACAGAGATAAGGATGGAGGCCTGCCTGGTCATTCTTTCTTTCTTATACTAAAAAAAAATATTTATTTATTTATTTATTTATGTATTTATTAGATATAAGTACACTGTAGCTGTGTTCAGACACTCTAGAAGAGGGTGTCATCTTCTGGAGAATCTAAATCCCTCTTATGGTCTGCATATGATGTACATAAACAGAGCCTCACATATACTTCTAAAAATTTAAAGATGGGTGGGGCCACTGAAAGGGCTCAACAATTAACAGCATTGTCTCTTCTTCCAGAGAACATGGGATCAACTACCATCAACATTATGGTGGCCCATCTCCAGTTCCAGGGGATCAGACAGACAGACAGACAGAGATAAGGAGGGCAGGCCTGCCTGGTCTTTCTTTCTTTCTTATCCTTTTAAAATAATGTTTATTTATTTATTTATTTATTTATTTATTTATTTATTAGATATAAGTACATTGTAGTTGTCTTCAGACACTCCAGAAGAGGGTGTCAGATCCTGGAGAATCTAAATCCCTCTTATGGTCTGCATATGATGTACATAAACACAGCCTAACATATACTTCTAAAAATTTAAAGATAGGTGGAGCCACTGAAAGGGCTCAACAATTAACAGCATTGTCTCCTCTTCCAGAGAACCTGGGATCAACTACCAGCAACTATATGGTGGCCCATCTACAGTTCCAGGGGATCAGACACACAGAGAGACAGACAGACACTGTAGGACCCAGAATATGGCAAGAAACCCTGAGAAAGGTGGAAAAATAATAATACACTCTGTAGTACCCAGAATATGGCAAGAAACCCTCATAAAAGTAGAAAATTAAAAACTCACACTTAAGGACCTCAAATATGGCAAGAAAACCTGAAAAATGTCGTAAATGAGAATAATCACAGTGTAGGAACCAGAATTCCGAAAATACTTGAAAAATGTCGTAAATGAGAAAATCACATTTTAGGACCCAGAATATGGGGAGAAACCCTGAGAAACGTGGAAAATTAAAAATACACTCTGTAGCACTGAGAATATGGCAAGAAACCCTCAACAAAGTAGAAAATTAAAAACTCACACTGAAGGATCCCGAATATGGCGCGAAAACATGAAAAAGGTAGAAAATGAGAATAATCACACTGTATTACCCAGAATTACAAAAACATGAAAAACATCGAAAATGAGAAAATCACACTTGTAGGACCCAAAATACGGAAAAACTTGAAAAACGTGGAAAATGAGAAAATCACACTGGAGAAACCAGAATATGCCGAACAACCATGAAAAACCTGAATATTAAAAATTCACACTATTGGACACAGAATATGGTGAGAAACCATGAAAAGACTGGACAATTAAAAATTCACACTTCATTACCCAGATATGGAGAGAAATACTGAAAACCGTGGGAAAAAATTCACACTGAAGGACCTGGAATACGGCAAGAGACCCTGAAAAAACATGGAAATGAGAAAATCACACAGTACGACCCAGAATATGACGAAAAAACCTGAAAAAGATAAAATAATAAAATATCACACGGAAGGACCCGGAATATGGCGAAAAACCTGAAAAAGGAGGAAGATAAAAAACTCACACTGAAGGACACAGAATATGGCGAGAAAACCTGAAAAAAGTAGAAAATTAAAAATTCACACTGAAAGACCCCGAATATGGTTTGAAAACCTGAAAAAGGTGGAAAATGAGAATAATCACACTGTAGGACCCAGATTATGCCCAGAAACCCTGAAAACGTGTAAAATTAAAAAAAAACATGCTGTAGGACCCAGAATATGGCGAGAAAACCTGAAAAAAGTAGAAAATTAAAAATTCACACTGAAGGACCCCGAATATGGTGAGAAAACCTGAAAAAGGTGGAAAATGAGAATAATCACACTGTAGGACCCAGATTTTGCCCAGAAACCCTGAAAACGTGGAAAATTAAAAATACAAGCTGTAGGACCCAGAATATGGCGAGAAACCCTGAAAAAAGTTCAAAATTACAAACTCACACTGTAGGACCCCAAATATGGCGAGAAACCCTGAAAAAGGTGCAAAATGAGAAAATCACATTTCAGGACCCAGAATATGCCGAGAAAATGTGAAAAACGTGAAAATTAAAAATTCACACTAACGGACCCAGAATATGGCGAGAAAAAGTTAATAAAAAAGTAGAAAATTAAAATCTCACAGTGAAGGAGCCCAAACATGGCGAGAAAACCTGAAAAAGGTGGAAAATGAGAAAATCACACTGTAGGATCCAGAATATGGTGAGAAACCCTGAAGAAAGTAGAAAAATACAAACTGACACTGAAGGACCCCAAATATGGGGAGAAAACCTGAAAAAGGTGGAAAATAAGAAAATCACACTGCAGGACCCAGAATATTTCAAGAAACACTGAAAAACGTGAAAATTAAAAACTCACACTGTTGGACACAGAATATGGCGAGAAACCATGAAAAAAAGTGGATAATTAAAATTCACACTGTATTACCCATAATATGGGGAGAAATACTGAAAAACGTGGAAAATTAAAAATCCACACTGAAGGACCTGGAATATGGCAAGAAAACCTGAAAACGTGGAAATGAGAAAATCACAGTGTAGGACCCAGAATATGAAGAAAAAACCTGAAAAACGTGGAAAATGAAAAATACATACTATAGGACACAGTTTATGGCGAGAAACCCTGAAAGAGTAGAAAATTAAAAAACTCACACTGAAGGACCCCAAATATGGCAAGAAACCCTGAAAAAAGTAGAAAATTACAAACTGACACTGAAGAACCCCAATTATGGCCAGAAAACCTGAAAAAGTTGGAAAATGAGAAAATCACACTGTAGGACCCAGAATTACGAAAAAACTTGAAAAACGTCCAAAATAATAAAATCACACTGCAGGACCCAGAATATGCCGAGAAACATTGAAAAACATGAAAATTAAAAATTGACACTGTCAGACACAGAATAAGGGAGAAACCATGAAAAAAGTGGAAAATTAAATATTCACACTGCATTACCCAGAATATGGCGAGAAATACTAAAAAACGTGGAAAATTAAAAATTCACACTGAAGGACATGGAATATGGCAAGAAAACCTGAAAAAGTGGAAATGAGAAAATCACACTGTAGGACCCAGAATATGAGAAAAAATCTGAAAAAGGTGGAAAATTAAAAATTCACACTGAAGGATCCGGAATATGGTGAAAAAACCTGAAAAACGAGGAAAATTAAAAACTCACACTGAAGGACCCAGAATATGGCGAGAAACCCTGAAAGAGTAGAAATTTAAAAACTCACACTGAAGGACCCCAAATATGGCGAGAAAACCTGAAAAATGGGGAAAATGAGAATAATCACATTGAGGGACCCAGAATTGGGAAAAAACTTGAAAAACCTCAAAAATGAGAAAATCACACTGCAGGACCCAGAATATGCCTAGATTCCCTGAAAACCTGGAAAATTAAAAATACAAGCTGTAGGACCAAGAATGTGGAGAGAAGCCCTGAAAAAGTAGAAAATTAAAAACTCACACTGAAGGACCCCAAATATGTCGAGAAAACCTGAAAAATTTGGAAAATGAGAAAGTCACACTGTAAGACCCAGAATATGACGAAAAAACCTGAAAAATGTGGAAAATTAAAAATTCACACAGAAGGACCTGGAATATGTCAAGAAAACCTGAAAAATTGGAAATGAGAAAATCACACTGTAGGACCCAGAATATGACGAAAAAACCTGAAAAACGTGGAAAAATAAAAATTCACACTGAAGGACCCAGAATATGGTGAGAATACCTGAAAAACGAGGAAAATTAAAAACTCACACTGAATGACCCAGAATACGGCGAGAAACCATGAAAGAGTAGAAAATTAAAAATTCACACTGACGGACCCCAAATATGGCGAAAAAACCTGAAAAATGAGGAAAATGAGAAAATCACATTGTAAGACCCAGAATATGACGAAAAAACCTGAATAATGTGGAAAATAAAAAATTCACAGTGAAGGACACGGAATATGGCGAGAATACCTGAAAAACGAGGAAAATTAAAAACTCATACTGAAGGACACAGAATATGGCGAGAAACCTTGAAAAAAGTAGAAAATTAAAAATTCACACTGAAAGACCCCAAATATGTCGAGAAAACCTGATAAAGGTGGAAAATGAGAATAATCACACTGTAGGACCCAGAATTGCCAAAAAACTTGAAAAACCATAAAAATGAGAAAATCACACTGCAGGACACAGAATATGCCGAGAAACCCTGAAAACGTGGAAAATTAAAAATTAACACTGAAGGACCTGGAATATGGCAAGAAAACCTGAAAAACGTGGAAATGAGAAAAATCACAGTGTAGGACCCAGAATATGAAGAAAAAACCTGTAAAACTTGAAAAATTAATAATTCACACTGAAGAACCCAGAATATTGTGAGAAAATCTGAAAAACGACGAAAATGAAAAATACACACTGTAGGACCCAGAACATGGCAAGAAACCCTGAAAGAGTAGAAAATTAAAAACTCACACTGAAGGACCCCAAATATGGCAAGAAACCCTGAAAAAAGTAGAAAATTACAAACTGACACTGAAGAACCCCAATTATGGCGAGAAAACATGAAAAAGGTGGAAAATGAGAAAATCACACTGTAGGACCCAGAATTACGAAAAAACTTGAAAATATTGAAAATGAGAAAATCACACTGTAGGACCCAGAATATGCCAAGAAACCCTGAAAACGTGAAAAATTAAAAATACAACATTTAGGACCCAGAATACGGCGAGAAACCCTGAAAAACTTAGAAAATTACAAACTCACACTGAAGGACCCGAAAAATGGCTAGAAAGGCTGAAAAAGGTGGAAAATGAGAAAATCACACTGTAGGACCCAGAATTACGAAAAAACTTGAAAAATGTGGAAAATGAGAAAATCACACTGTAGGACCCAGAATATGCCGAGAAACGCTGAAAAAAGTGAAACATTAAATATTCACACTGTCGGACCAAGAATATTACCAAAAAAAAACCTTAAAAACGTGGAAAATTAAAAATTTACACTGTGGGACCCAGAATATGGCGAGAAACACTGAAAAATGTGGAAAATTAAATTCACACTGTAGGAACCAGAATATGCCGAGAAAACCTGAAAAAGTTTGAAAATGAAAAAATCACACTGTGGGACTGAGAATATGATGAAAAAAAAAACTTAAAAACATGGAAAATTAAAAACTCCCACTGAAAAACCTAGAATATGGCAAGAAACCCTGACAAAGGTGGAAAATGAGAAATTCACACTGTAGGACCCAGAATATGATGATAAACACTGAAAAATATTGAAAAATAAAAATTCACACTATAGGACCAGAATATGGAAAAAAAACCTTGAAAAACGTGG
Organism: Mus caroli; assembly: GCF_978045245.1. Classification (NCBI taxonomy): domain Eukaryota; kingdom Metazoa; phylum Chordata; class Mammalia; order Rodentia; family Muridae; genus Mus; species Mus caroli. Next base: position 418,220 of record NW_028227353.1, read on the forward strand.
AAAATTAAAAATTCACACTGCAGGACCCAGAATATGCTGAGAAAACCTGAAAAAGGTGGAAAATGAGAAAATCACACTGTAGGACGGAGAATTGGGGAAAAAAACTTGAAAAAAGTCAAAAATTGGAAAATCGCACAGTAGGAGCCAGAATATGCCAGAAACCCTGAAAACGTGGAAAATTAAAAATACACGCTGTAGGATTCAAAATATGGCAATAAACCCTGAAAGAAGTAGAAAATTAAAAACTCACACTGAAGGACCCGGAATATGGCGAGAAAACCTGAAAAATGTGGAAAATGAGAAAATCAACCTGTAGGACATAGAAATGCGAAAAAACTTTAAAAAAGTGGAAAATGAGAAAATCACATTGTAGGACCCAGAATATGCCAAGAAACCCTGAAAAACGAGAAAAAATAAAAATATGCTTTTTGGAGCCAGAATATTGCAAGAAACACAGTAAAAAGTAGAAAATTAAAAACTCACACTGAAGGACCCGGAATATGGCAAAAAACCTGAAAAAGGTGGAAAATGAGTATAATCAACTGTAGGACACAGAATAGCGATAAAACTTGAAAAACGTGCCCAGAATATGGCGAGAAATACTGAAAAACGTGGAAAATTAAAAATTCAGACTGAAGGACCTGGAATATGGCAAGAAAACCTAAAAAACGAGGAAATGGGAAAATCACACTGTAGGAGCCAGAATATGCCGAGAAACCTTGAAAAACGTGGAAAATTAAAAATACACTCTGTAGGACCCAGAATATGGCGAGAAACCCTGAAAAAAGTAGAAAATTAAAAACTCACATTGAAGGACCCCGAATATGGCGAGAAAACCTGAAAAAGGTGGAAAATGAGAAAATCACACTGTATGATCCATAATATTACAAAAAACTTGAAAGAAGTGGAAAATTAAAAATTCACAGTGAAGGACCCAGAATATGGCGAGAAAACCTGAAAAACGAGGAAAATTCAAAATTCACACTGTAGGACCCAGAATATGGCTAGAAAACCTGAAAAAGTTGGAAAATGAGAATAATCACACTGTAGGACCAAGATATGTGAAAAAACTTGAAAATTTTCAAAATTGAGAAAATCACACTGTAGGACCCAGAATATGCTGAGAAACACTGAAAAACGTGGAAAATTAAAAATACACGCTGTAGGACCCATAATATGTCGAGAAACCCTGAAAAATTAGAAATGTAAAAACTCACACTGAAGGACCCCAAATATGGCAAGAAAACATGAAAAAGGTGAAAAAAGAGAAAATCACATTGTAGGACCCAGAAATATGAAAAAACTTGAAAAATGTGGAAAATGAGAAAATCACACTGCAGAAACCAGAATATGCCGAACAACCATGAAAAACCTGAAAATTAAAAATTCACACAGTCGGACACAGAATATGGTGAGAAACCATGAAAAAAGTGGACAATTAAAAATTCACAATTTATTACCCAGATATGGCGAGAAATACTGAAAACCGTGGAAAAAAATTCACACTGAAGGACCTGGAATACGGCAAGTGACCCTGAAAAACAGGGAAATGAGAAAAATCACACAGTAGGACCCAGCATATGGCGAGAAAACCTGAAAAAAGTAGAAAATTAAAAATTCACACTGAAGGACCCCGAATATTGCAAGAAAACCTGAAAAGGGTGGAAAATGAGAATAATCAATCTGTAGGACCCAGCTTATGCCTAGAAACCCTGAAAACGTGGAAAATTAAAAATACATGCTGTAGGACCCAGAATATGGCGTGTAACCCTGAAAAAAGTTGAAAATAACAAACTCACACTGTAGGACCCCAAATATGGCGAGAAACCCTGCAAAAGGTGGAAAATGAGAAAATCACACTGCAGGATCCAGAATATGCCGAGAAAATGTGAAAAACGTGAAAATTGATAATTCACACTAACGGACCCAGAATATGGCGAGAAACACTTAATAAAAAAGTAGGAAATTAAAAACTCACAGTGAAGGAGCCCAAACATGACCAGAAAAACCTGAAAAAGGTGGAAAATGAGAAAATCACACTGTAGGATCCAGAATATGGCAAGAAATCCTGAAAAAAGTAGAAAAATAAAAACTCACACTGAAGGACCCCAAATATGGCAAGAAAACCCGAAAAAGGTGGAAAATGAGAAAATCACACAGTAGGACCCAGAATTACAAAAAAACTTGAAAAAAGTGGAAAATGAGAAAATCACACTGCAGGACCAAGAATATTTAGAGAAATCCTGAAAAACGTGAAAATTAAAAATTCACACTCCAGGACCTAGAATATGCCGAGAAACCCTGAAAAACGTGAAAATTAAAAATTCACATTATCGGACCCAGAATATCGTTAGAAACCCTGAAAAACGTGAAAATTAAAAATTCAACTGAAGGACCCGGAATATGGCGAGAAACCCTGAAAAAAGTAGAAAACTAAAAATTCACACTGAAGTACCCGGAATATGGCGAGAAAACCTGAAAAGGTGGAAAATAAGAATAATCACAGTGTAGGACCCAGAATTGCACAAAAAAAAAAACTTGAAAAACATCGTAAATGAGAAAATCACACTGTAGGACCCAGAATATGGCAAGAAACCCTGAGAAACGTGGAAAATTAATAATACACTCTGTAGTACCCAGAATATGGCAAGAAACCCTCAAAAAAGTAGAAAATTAAAAACTCACACTGAAGAACCCCAAATATGGCAAGAAAACCTGAAAAATGTGGAAAATGAGAATAATCACAGATTAGGACCCAGAATTGCGAAAATACTTGAAACATCGTAAATGAGAAAATCACATTTTAGGACCCAGAATATGGCGAGAAACCCTGAGAAACGTAGAAAATTAAAAATACACTCTGTAGCACCGAGAATATGGCAAGAAACCCTCAACAAATTAAAAACTCACAATGAAGGACCCCGAATATGGCGAGAAAACCTGAAAGAGGTGGAAAATGAGAATAATCACACTGTAGGACCCAGAATAGCGAAAAAAACATGAAAATCATGGAAAATGAGAAAATCACACTGTAGGACCCAGAATATGGCGAGAAACCCTGAGAAACGTGGAAAATTAAAAATACACTCTGTAGCACCCAGAATATGGCAAGAAACGCTCAAAAAAGTAGAAAATTAAAAACTCACACTGAAGGACCCTGAATATGGCGAGAAAACATGAAAAAGGTAGAAAATGAGAATATTCACACTTTATTACCCAGAATTACAAAAACATGAAAAACATCGAAAATGAGAAAATCACACTGTAGTACCCAGAATATGCCCAGAAACCATGAAAAACGTGGAAAATTAAAAATACACGCTCTAGGACCCAGAATATGGCGAGAAACTTTGAAAAAGAAAATTAAAAATTCACACTGAGGTATCACGAATATGGCGAGAAAACCTGAAAAAGGTGGAAAATGAGAATAATCACACTGTAGGACCCAGAATTGCGAAAAAACTTGAAAAACGTCGAAAATGAGAAAATCACACTGTAGGACCCAGAATATGGCAAGAAAACGTGAAAAAGGTGGAAATTGAGTAAATCACACTTTAAGACCCAGAATTTCGAAAAAACTTGAAAAATGTAGAAAATGAGGAAATCACACTATAGGACCCACAATATGACGAAAAAAAACCTGAAAAAACGTGGAAAATTAAAAATACACGCTGTAGGACACAGAATATGTCGAGAAACCCTGAAAAATTAGAAAATTAAAACCTCACACTGAAGGACCCTAAATATGGCGAGAGAACCTAAAAAATGTAGAAAATTTAAAATTCACACTAAAGGACCCGGAATATGGCAATAAAACCTGAAAAAAGAGGAAAATTAAAAATTCACACTGAAGGACCCAGAATATGGCAAGAAAACCTGAAAAAAGTAGAAAATTAAAAATTCACACTGTAGGACCCAAAATATGCCGAGAAATGCTGAAAAACGTGAAAATTAAAAATTCACACTGAAGGACCTGGAATATGTGAAGAAAACCTGAAAACCGTGGAAATGAGAACATCACACTGTAGGACCCAGAATATGACGGAAAAACCTGAAAAACGTGGAAAATTAAAAATTCACACTGAAGTACCCGGCATATGGCGAGAAAAACTGAAAAACGAGGAAAATTCAAAAAACACACTGTAGGATCCAGAGTAAAGGCGAGAAAACCTGAAAAAGGTGGAAAGTGAGAATTATCACAATGTAGGACCCAGATTTGGAAAAAAAAAAGTTAAAAACATCGAAAATGAGAAAATCACACTGTAGGACCCAGAATATGCCGAGAAACCCTAAAAAAGGTGGAAATTGAGAAAATCACACTTTAGGACCCAGAATTTCGAAAAAACTTGAAAAATGTAGAAAATGAGGAAATCACACTGTAGGACCCAAAATATGACGAAAAAAACCTGAAAAACGTGGAAAATTAAAAATACACGCTGTAGGACACAGAATATGTCGAGAAACCCTGAAAAATTAGAAAATTAAAAACTCACACTGAAGGACCCTAAATATGGCGAGAGAACATAAAAAAAGTAGAAAATTAAAAATTCACACTAAAGGACCCGGAATATTGCAATAAAACCTGAAAAAAGAGGAAAATTAAAAATTCACACTGAAGGACGCAGAATAGGGCAAGAAAACCTGAAAAAAGTAGAAAATTAAAAATTCACGCTGTAGGACCCAGAATATGACGGAAAAACCTGAAAAACGTGGAAAATTAAAAATTCACACTGAAGGACCTGGAATATGTGAAGAAAACCTGAAAAACGTGGAAATGAGAAAATCACACTGTAGGACCCAGAATATGATGGAAAAACCTAAAAAACGTGGAAAATTAAAAATTCACACTGAAGGACCTGGAATATATGAAGAAAACCTGAAAAACGTGGAAATGAGAAAATCACACTGTAGGAACCAGAATATGACGGAAAAACCTGAAAAACGTGGAAAATTAAAAATTCACACTGAAGTACCCGGCATATGGCGAGAAAAACTGAAAAATGAGGAAAATTCAAAAACACACTGTAGGATCCAGAATATAGGCGAGAACACCTGAAAAAGGTGGAAAGTGAGAATTATCACAATGTAGGACCCAGATTTGGAAAAAAAAAAAAAAGTGAAAAACGTCGAAAATGAGAAAATCACACTGTAGGACCCAGAGTATGCCTAGAAACCCTGAAAAACGAGGAAAATTAAAAATACACGTTGAAGGACACAGAATATGTAGAGAAACACTGAAAAATTAGAAAAGTAAAAAATCACACTGAAGGACCCTAAATATGGCGAGAAAACCTTAAAAAGTTGTAAAATGAGAAAATCACACTGTAGGACGCAGAATTACGAAAAAACTCGAAAAAAGTGGAAAATGAGAAAATCACACTGCAAGACCCAGAATATGCCAGAAACCCTGAAAAATGTAAAAATTAAAAATTCACACTGTATTACCCAGAATATGGCGAGAAATACTGAAAATCGTGGAAAATTAAAATATTCACACTGAAGGACCCGGAATATGGCTAGGAAACCTGAAAAATGAGAAAAATTCAAAACTCACACTGTAGGAACCAGAATATGGCGAGAAAACCTGAAATAGGTGGAAAAATAGAAAATCACAATGTAGGACCCAGAATATGAAGTAAAAACTTGAAAGCGTGGAAAATTAAAAATACACGATGTAGGACACAGAATATGTCGAGAAACCCTGAAAAATAAAGAAAATAAAAACCTCACACTGAAGGACCAAAAATATGGCGGAGAGAACCTGAAAATAGTAGAAAATAAAAATTCACACTGAAGGACCCAGAATTGCAAAAAAACTTGAAAAAAGTGGAAAATGAGAAAATCACACTGTAGGACCCAGAATATGCCAAGAAACCCTGAAAACGTGGAAATTAAAAAATACATGCTGTAGGATGCAGAATACGGAGAGAAACCCTGAAAAAAACTAGAAAATTACAAATTCACACTGAAGGACACCAAATATGGCTAGAAAACCTGAAAAAGTTGGAAGATGAGAAAATCCCCACTGCAGAACCCAGAATATGCAGAGAAACTCTGAAAAAACGTGAAAATTAAAAATTCACACTGTCGGACAAAGAATATGGCGAGAAATAATGAAAAACGTGGGAAAATTAAAAATTCACACTGAAGGACCTGGAATATGTCAAGAAAACCTGAAAAACGTGGAAATTAGAAAATCACACTGTAGGAACCTGAATATGATGGAAAAACCTGAAAATGGTGGAAAATGAGAATAATCACACTGTAGGACCCAGATTTGAAAAAAAAAAAATTGAAAAACGTCGAAAATGTGAATATAACACTCTAGGGACCCAGAATATGCCGAGATACCCTGAAAAAACGTGGAAAATTAAAAATACACGCTGTAGGACCCAGAATATGGCGGAGAAACCCTGAAATATCAGAAAAGTAAAAAATCACACTGAAGGACCCCAATTATGGCGAGAAAACCTGAAAAAAGGTTGAAAATGAAAAAATCACACTGTAGGACCCAGAATTACGAAAAAAACTTGAAAAACGTGGAAAAATGAGAAAATCACACTACAGGACCCAGAAATGCCAATAAACCCTGAAAAACGTGAAAATTAAAAATTCACACTGTTGGACACAGAATATGGCAAGAAATACTGAAAAAAGTGGAAAATTTAAAATTCACACTGAAGGTCCTGGAATATGTCAAGAAAAGCTGAAAAACGTGGAAATGAGAAAAATCACACTGTAGGACCCAGAATAATGACGGAAAAACCTGAAAATCGTGGAAAAATTAAAAATTAACACTAAAGAGTCAGGCATATGTCTAGAAAACCTGAAAAACGAGGAAAACTCAAAACTCACGCTGTAGGACACAGAATATGTAGAGAAACCCTGAAAAATTAGAAAATTAAAAACTCACACTGAAGAACCCCAAATATGGCGAGAGAACCTGAAAAATGTAGAAAATTAAAAATTCACACTGAAGGACCCAGAACATGGCAATAAAACCTGAAAAACGAGGAAAATTCAAAACTCACTATGTAGGACCCAGAATATGGCAAGAAAAACCTGAAAAAGGAGGAAAACTCAAAACTCACACTGTAGAACCCAGAATATGGCGAGAAAACCTGAAAAAGTGGAAAATGAGAATAATCACACTGTAGGACCGAGATTTGGAAAAAAAAAATTGAAAAATGTCAAAAATGAGAAAATCACACTGTAGGACCCAGAATATGCTGAGAAACCCTGAAAAAACGTGGAAATTAAAAATACACGCTGTAGGACCCAGAATATGGCTAGAAACCCTGAAAAAAGTAGAAAATTACAAACTCACACTGAAGACCCCTAATATGTCGAGAAATCCTGAAAAAGGTGGAAAATGAGAAAATCACTCTGTAGGACCCAGAATTGGGAAAAAACCTGAAAAATGTCCCTAAATGAGGAAAAATCACACTGTAGGACCCAGAATATGACAAAAAAAAACCCTGAAAAACGTGGAAAATTAAAAATACACGCTGTAGGACACAGAATATGCCGAGAAACCCTGAATAACGTAAAAATTAACAATACACACTGTTGGACAAAGAATATGGCGAGAAACCATGAAAAAAGTGGAAAATTAAAAATTCACACTGTATTACGCAAAATATGGAAAGAAATACTGAAAAACGTGAAAATTAAAAATTCACACTGAAGGACCTGGAATATGGCAAGAAAACCTGAAAAACGTGGAAATGAGAAAATCACACTGTAGGTCCCAGAATATGACGAAAAAACCTGAAAAAAGTAGAAAACTAAAAATTCACACTGAAGGACCCAGAATATGTAGAGATAACCTGAAAAACAAGGAAAATTAAAAACTCACACTGAGGGACCCAGAATATGGGGAGAAAACCTGAAAAAAGTAGAAAAATTAAAAATTCACACTGAAGGACCCCGAATATGGCCAGAAAAACTGAAAAAGGTGGAAAATGACAAATAATCACACTGTAGGGCCCAGAATTGCGAAAAAACTTGAAATGCGTATAAAATGAGAAAATCACACTGTAGGACCCATAATGTGCCGAGAAACCCTGAAAACGTGGTAAATTAAAAATACACGGTGTAGGACCCAGAATATGGCGAGAAACCCTGAAAAAGTAGAAAATTAAAAACTCACAGTGAAGTACCCCAAGAATTGCGAAAAAACTTGAAAATAGTGGAAAATGAGAAAATCACACTGCTGGACTCAGGAATATGCCTATAAACCCCTGAAAAACATGAAAATTAAAAATCCACACTGTCGGACACAGAATATGGCAAGAATCATGAAAAAAGTGGAAAATTAAAAAATCACACTGAAGGACCCCTCATATGGCAAGAAAACCTGAAAAACAAAAAGAAAATTCAAAACTCACACTATAGGACCGAGAATATGGCGAGAAATCCTGAAAAAGATGGAAAATGAGAATAATCAGACTATATAAACCAGATTTGGAAAAAAAAATTGAAAAACGTCGAAAATGAGAAAATCACACTGTAGGACCCAGAATATGCCGAGAAACCCTGAAAACGTGGAAAATTAAAAATATACGCTGTAGGACCCAGAATATATCCGAGAAACCACTGAAAAATTAGAAAAGTAAAAAAAACACGGAAGGACCCCAAATATGGCGAGAAAACCTGAAAAAGTTGAAAAATGAGAAAATCACACTGTAGGACCCAGAATTATGAAAAAACTTGAAAAACGTGGGAAAATGAGAAAAATACACTGCAGGACCCAGAATATGACGAAAAAAACTTGAAGAACGTGGAAAATTAAAAATACACGCTCTAGGACACTGAATATGTTGAGAAATCCTGAAAAATTAGAAAATCATAAACTTACACTGAAGGATCCCAAATATGGAGAGAGAACCTGAAAAAGTAGAAAATTAAAATTTCACACTGAAGGACCCCGAATATGGGCCAGAAAAACTGAAAAACGTGGAAAATGAGAATAATCACACTGTAGGACCAAGAATTGCGAAAAAACTTGAAAAGCGTCGAAATGAGGTAAATTACATTGTAGGACCCATAATTTGCCGAGAAACCCTGAAAACGTGAAAATCAAAAATTCACACTATTGGACACAGAATATGGCGAGAAATACTGAAAAACGTGGAAAATTTAAAATTCACACTGAAGGGTCCTGGAATATGTCAAGAAAAGCTGAAAAACGTGGAAATGAAAAAAATCACACTGTAGAACCCAGAATATGACGGAAAAACCCTGAAAAACGTGGAAAATTAAAAATTTAACTCTAAAGTGCCCAGCATATGGCGAGAAAACCTGAAAAACGAGGAAAACTCAAAACTCACGCTGTAGGACACAGATATGTCGAGAAACCCTGAAAAATTAGAAAATTTAAAACTCACACTGAAGAAACCCAAATATGGCGAGAGAACCTGAAAAATGTAGAAAAATAAAAATTCACACTGAAGGACCCAGAACATGGCAATAACACCTGAAAAACGAGGAAAATACAAAACTCACTATGTAGGACCCAGAATATGGCAAGAAAACCTGAAAAGGAGGAAAACTCAAAACTCACACTGTAGAACCCAGAATATGGCGAGAAAACCTGAAAAAGGTGGAAAATGAGAATAATCACACTCTAAGACCAAGATTTGGAAAAAAAAATTGAAAAATGTCAAAAATGAGAAAATCACACTGTAGGACCCAGAATATGCTGAGAAACCCTGAAAAACGTGGAAAATTAAAAATACACGCTGTAGGACCCAGAATATGGAGAGAAACCCTGAAAAATTAGAAAAGTAAAAAATCATACTGAAGGACCCCCAACTATGGCGAGAAAACCTGAAATAGGTGGAAAATGAGAAAATCACACTGTAGGACCCAGAATTACGCAAAAACTTGAAAAACGTGGAAAATGAGAAAATCACACAGCAGGACCCAGAATATGCAGAGAAACCCTGAAAAACGTGAAAATGAAAAATTCACACTGTCAGACACAGAATATGGCGAGAAATACTGAAAAAACGTGGAAAATTAAAAATACACGCTGTAGGACCCAGAATATGGCTAGAAACCCTGAAAAAAGTAGAAAATTACAAACTCACACTGAAGGACCCCTAATATGGCAAGAAATCCTGAAAAAGGTGGAAAATGAGAAAATCACTCTGTAGGACCCAGAATTGGGAAAAAACCTGAAAAAGTCGTAATGAGAAAAATCACACTGTAGGACCCAGAATATGACGAAAAAACCCTGAAAAACGTGGAAAATTAAAAATACACGCTGTAGGACAAAGAATATGCCGAGAAACCCTGAATAACGTGAAAATTAACGATTCACATTGTTGGACAAAGAATATGGCGAGAAACCATGAAAAAAGTGGAAAATTAAAAATTCACACTGTATTAGGCAAAATATGGAAAGAAATACTGAAAAACGTGAAAATTAAAAATTCAAACTGAAAGACCTGGAATATGGCCAGAAAAACTGAAAAAGGTGGAAAATGACAATAATCACACTGTAGGACCCAGAATTGCGAAAAAAACTTGAAAAGCATCGAAAATGAGAAATCACACTGTAGGACCCATAATGTGCCGAGAAACCCTCAAACGTGGTAAATTAAAAATAACACGGTGTAGGACCCAGAATATGGCGAGAAACCCTGAAAAAAGTAGAAAATTAAAAACTCACAGTGAAGTACCCCAAGAATTGCGAAAAAAATTTGAAAAACGTGGAAAATGAGAAAATCACACTGCTGGACCCAGAATATGCCGATAAACCCCTGAAAAACGTGAAAATTAAAAATTCACACTGTCAGACACAGAATATGGCAAGAATCATGAAAAAAAGTGGAAAATTAAAATTCACACTGTATTACCCAGTATATGGCGAGAAATATTGAAAACGTGGAAAATTAAAAAAATCACACTGAAGGACCCCTCATATGGCGAGAAAACCTGAAAAACAAGGAAAATTCAAAACTCACACTATAGGACCCAGAATATGGCGAGAAATCCTGAAAAAGATGGAAAATCACACTACAGAACCCAGATTTGGAAAAAAAAATTGAAAAACGTCGAAAATGAGAAAATCACACTGTAGGACCCAGAATATGCCGAGAAACCCTGAAAACGTGGAAAATTAAAAATATACGCTGTAGGACCCAGAATATATCGAGAAACACTGAAAAATTAGAAAAGTAAAAAATCACACGGAAGGACCCCAAATATGGCGAGAAAACCTGAAAAAGTTTAAAAATGAGAAAATCACACCCAGAATTATGAAAAAACTTGAAAAACGTGGAAAATGAGAAAATCACACTGCAGGACCCAGAATATGACGAAAAAACTTGAAAAACGTGGAAAATTAAAAATACAAGCTCTAGGACACAGAATATGTTGAGAAATCCTGAAAATTTAGAAAATTATAAACTTACACTGAAGGACCCCAAATATGGAGAGAGAACCTGAAAAAAGTAGAAAATTAAAAATTCACACTGAAGGACCCAGAATTGCGAAAGAACTTGAAAAACATCGAAAATGAGAAAATCACACTGTAGGACCCAGAATATGCCTAGAAACCCTGAAAACATGGAAAATTAAAAATACACGCTCTATGACTCAGAATATGGCGAGAAACCCTGAAAAATGTAGAAAATTACAAACTCACACTGAAGGACCCCAAATATGGCTAGAAAACCTGAAAAATGTGGAAAATTAAAAATACATGCTATAGGACCCAGAATATGGAGAGAAACCCTGAAAAATTAGAGAAGTAAAAAATCATACTGAAGGACCCCAAATATGGCGAGAAAACCTGAAATAGGTGGAAAATGAGAAAATCACACGGCAGGACCCAGAATATGCAGAGAAACCCTGAAAAACGTGAAAATTAAAAATTCACACTGTCGGACACAGAATATGTCGAGAAATACTGAAAAAATGTGGAAAATTAAAAATACACGCTGTAGGACCCAGAATATGGCTAGAAACCCTAAAAAAAGTAGAAAATTACAAACTCACACTGAAGGACCCCTAATATGGCGAGAAATTTTGAAAAAGGTGGAAAATGAGAAAATCACTCTGTAGGACCCAGAATTGGGAAAAAACCTGAAAAATGTCGTAAATGAGAAAAATCACACTGTAGGACCCAGAATATGACAAAAAACCCTGAAAAACGTGGAAAATTAAAAATACACGCTGTAGGACACAGAATATGCCGAGAAACCCTGAATAACGTGAAAATTAACGATTCACACTGTCGGCCAAAGAATATGGCGAGAAACCATGAAAAAAGTGGAAAATTAAAAATTCACACTGTATTACGCAAAATATGGAAAGAAATACTGAAAAACTTGAAAATTAAAAATTCACACTGAAGGACCTGGAATATGGCAAGAAAACCTGAAAAACGTGGAAATGAGAAAATCACAGTGTAGGTCCCAGAATATGACGAAAAAAACCTAAAAAAAGTGGAAAATTAAAAATTCACACTGAAGGACCCAGAATATGTAGAGATAACCTGAAAAACGAGGAAAATTAAAAACTCACACTGAGGGACCCAGAATATGGCGAAAAAACCTGAAAAAAGTAGAAAATTAAAAATTCACACTGAAGGACCCCGAATATGGCCAGAAAAACTGAAAAAGTTGGAAAATGAGAATAATCAAACTGTAGGACCCAGAATTGCGAAAAAACTTGAAAAGCGTCAAATGAGAAAATCACACTGTAGGACCCATAATGTGCCTAGAAACCCTGTAAACGTGGTAAATTAAAAATACACTGTGTAGGACCCAGAATATGGCGAGAAACCCTGAAAAAAGTAGAAAATTAAAAACTCACAGTGAAGTACCCCAAGAATTGCGAAAAAACTTGAAAATCGTGGAAAATAAGAAAATCACACTGCTGGACCGAGAATATGCCAATAAACCCTGAAAAACGTGAAAATTAAAAATTCACACTATCGGAAACAGAATATGGGAAGAATCATGAAAAAAGTGGAAAATTAAAAATTCACACTGAAGGACCCCTCATATGGCAAGAAAACCTGAAAAACAAGGAAAATTCAAAACTCACACTATAGGAACGAGAATATGGCGAGAAATCCAAAAAAAAAAAACGGAAATGAGAATAATCACACTACAGAACCCAGATTTAGAAAAAAAAAATTGAAAAACGTCGAAAATGAGAAAATCACTGTAGGACCCAGAATATGCCGAGAAACCCTGAAAACGTGGAAAATTAAAAATATACGCTGTAGGACCCAGAATATGTCGAGAAACACTGAAAAATTAGAAAAGTAAAAAATCACACAGAAGGACCCCAAATATGGCGAGAAAACCTGAAAAGTTGAAAAATGAGAAAATCACACTGTAGGCCCCAGAATTACGAAAAAACTTGAAAAACGTGGAAAATGAGAAAATCACACTGCAGGACCCAAAATATGACGAAAAAAACTTGAAAAACATGGAAAATTAAAAATACACGATCTAGGACACAGAATATTTTGAGAAATCCTGAAAAATTAGAAAATTATACACTTACACTGAAGGACCCCAAATATGGAGAGACCACCTGAAAAAAGTAGAAAATTAAAAATTCACACTGAAGGACCCAGAATTGCGAAAGAACTTGAAAAACATCGAAAATGAATAAATCACACTGTAGGACCCAGAATATGCCTAGAAACCCTGAAAACATGGAAAATTAAAAATACATGCTGTAGGACCCACAATATGGCGAGAAACTCTGAAAAAATTAGAAAATTACAAACTCACACTGAAGGACCCCAAATATGGCTAGAAAACCTGAAAATGTGAAAAATGAGAAAATCACACTGCAGGACCCAGAATATGCCGAGAAACCCTGAAAAACATGAAAATTAAAAATTCACACTGTTGGACACAGAATATGGCGAGAAATACTGAAAAACGTGGAAAATTTAAAATTCACACTGAAGGTCCTGGAATATGTCAAGAAAAGCTAAAAAACATTGATAAGAGAAAAATCACACTGTAGGACCCAGAATATGACAGAAAAACCTGAAAAACGTGGAAAATTAAAAATTAACTCTAAAGTGCCCGGCATATGGCGAGAAAACCTGAAAAACGAGGAAAACTAAAACTCACGCTGTAGGACACAGAATATGTCGAGAAACCCTGAAAAATTAGAAAATTAAAAACTCACACTGAAGAAACCCAAATATGGCGAGAGAATCTGAAAAAACTAGAAAATTAAAAATTCACACTGAAGGACTTGGAATATGGCGATAAAACCTGAAAAACGAGGAAAATTAAAAAATCACACTGAAGGACCCCAAATATAGTGAGAAAATTGAAAAAGCTGGAAAATGAGAATAATCACACTGTAGGACCCAGAATTGTGAAAAAACTTGAAAAACGTCGAAAATGAGAAAATCACACTGTAGGACACAGAATATGGCAAGAAAACCTGAAAAATGTCGTAATTGAGAAAAATCACACTGTAGGACCCAGAATATGACGAAAAACCCTGAAAAACATGGAAAATTAAAAATACACGCTGCAGGACACAGAATATGCCTAGAAACCCTGAATAACGTGAAAATTAAGGATTCACACTGTCGGACAAAGAATATGGCGAGAAACCATGAAAAAAGTGGAAAAATAAAAATTCACACTGTATTATGCAAAATATGGAAAGAAATACTGAAAAACGTGAAAATTAAAAATTCACACTGAAGGACCTGGAATATGGCAAGAAAACCTGAAAAACGTGGAAATGAGAAAATCACACTGTAGGTCCCAGAATATGACGAAAAAACCTGAAAAAAGTAGAAAATTAAAAATTCACACTGAAGGAACCAGAATATGTAGAGATAACCTGAAAAACGAGGAAAATTAAAAATTCACACTGAGGGACCCAGAATATGGCGAGAAAACCTGAAAAAATTAGAAAATTAAAAATTCACACTGAAGGACTCCGAATATGGCCAGAAAAACTGAAAAAGTTGGAAAATGACAATAATCACACTGTAGGACCCAGAATTGCGAAAAAACTTGAAAAGAGTCGAAAATGAGAAAATCACACTGTAGGACCCATAATGTGCCGAGAAACCCTGAAAACGTGGTAAATTAAAAATACATGGTGTAGGACCCAGAATATGGCAAGAAACCCTGAAAAAAGTAGAAAATTAAAATCTCAGAGTGAAGTACCCCAAGAATTTCGAAAAAACTTGAAAATCGTGGAAAATGAGAAAATCACACTGCTGGACCCATAATATGCCTATAAACCCTGAAAAACGTGAAAATTAAAAATTCACATTGTCGGACACAGAATATGGCAAGAATCATGAAAAAAATTGGAAAATTAAAAATTCACACTGTATTACCCAGTATATGGCGAGAAATATTGAAAACGTGGAAAATTAAAAAATCACACTGAAGTACCCCTTATATGGCAAGAAAACCTGAAAAACAAGGAAAATTCAAAACTCACACTAAAGGACCCAGAATATGGCGAGAAATCCTAAAAAAAATGATGGAAAATGAGAATAATCACACTATAGAATCCAGATTTGGAAAGAAAAATTGAAAAACGTCGAAAATGAGAAAATCACACTGTAGGACCCAGAATATGCCGAGAAACCCTGAAAACATGGAAAATTAAAAATACACGCTGAAGGACCCCAAATATGGCTAGAAAGCTGACAAATGTGAAAAATGAGAAAATCACACTGCAGGACCCAGAAAATGCCAAGAAACCCTGAAAAACGTGAAAATTAAAAATTCACACTGTTGGACACAGAATATGACGAGAAATACTGAAAAACGTGGAAAATTTAAAATTCACACTGAAGGTCCTGGAATATGTCAAGAAAAGCTGAAAAACGTGGAAATGAGAAAAAAAACACTGTAGGACCCATAATATGACGAAAAACCTGAAAAACGAGGAAAATTAAAAATTAACACTAAAGTGCCTGGCATATGGCGAGAAAACCTAAAAAATGAGGAAAACACAAAACTCACGCTGTAGGACACAGAATATGTCGAGAAACCCTGAAAAATTAGAAAATTAAAAACTCACACTGAAGAAACCCAAATATGGCGAGAGAACATGAAAAATGTAGAAAATTAAAAATAAACATGGCAAGAAAACCTGAAAAAGAAGGAAAATTCAAAACTCACACTAAAGGACCCAGAATATGGCGAGAAATCCTAAAAAAAAAGATGGAAAATGAGAATAATCACACTATAGAATCCAGATTTGGAAAAAAAAAATTGAAAAACGTCGAAAATGAGAATATCACACTGTAGGAACCAGAATATGCCAAGAAACCCTGAAAACATGGAAAATTAAAAATACACGCTGTAGGTCCCAGAATATGGCGAGAAACCCTGAAAAAAGTAGAAAATTACAAACTCACACTGAAGGACCCCAAATATGGCTAGAAAACCTGAAAAATGTGGAAAATTAGAAAATCACACTGCAGGACCCAGAATATGCCGAGAAACCCTGAAAAACGTGAAAATTAAAAATTCACACTATATTACCCAGAATATGGCGAGAAATACTGAAAAACTTTGAAAATTAAAAATTCACACTGAAGAAACTGCAATATGGCAAAAAAAAAAAAACCTGGAAAACGTGTAAATGAGAAAATTACTCTGTAGGACACAGAATATGACCAAAAAACCTGAAAAACGTGCAATATTAAAAATTCACAATTAAGGACCCGGAGTATGCCAGAAAACCTGAAAAAAGTAGAAAATTAAAAATTAAAAAACTCACACTGAAGGACCCCAAATATGGCGAGAAACCCTGAAAAAAGTAGAAAATTAAAAATTCACACTGAAGAAACTGCAATATGGCAAAAAAAAAAACCCCTGGAAAACGTGGAAATGAGAAAATTACTCTGTAGGACACAGAATATGAAGAAGAAAACTGAAAAACGTGCAATATTAAAAATTCACAATTAAGGACCCGGAGTATGCCAGAAAACCTGAAAAACGTGGAAAATTAAAAATTCACAGAAAAGGACCTGGAATATGGTGAGAAAAACTGAAAAATTAGAAAATAAAAAACTCACACTGAAGGACCCCAAATATGGCGAGAAAACCTGAAAAAAGTGGAAAATGAGAAAATCACAGGGCAGTACCCAGAATATGCAGAGAAACCCTGAAAAACGTGAAAATTAAAAATTCACACTGTTGGACACAGAATATGGCGAGAAATACTGAAAAACGTGGAAAATTAAAAATACACGCTGTAGGACCCAGAATATGGAGAGAAACCCTGAAAAAAGTAGAAAATTACAAACTCACACTGAAGACCCCTAATATGTCAAGAAATCCTGAAAAAGGTGGAAAATGAGAAAATCACTCTGTAGGACCCAGAATTGGGAAAAAACCTGAAAAATGTCGTAAATGAGAAAAATCACACTGTAGGACCCAGAATATGACAAAAAACCCTGAAAAACGTGGAAAATTAAAAATACACGCTGTAGGACAGAGAATATGCCAAGAAACCCTGAATAACGTGAAAATTAACGATTCACACTGTCAGTCAAAGAATATGGCAAGAAACCATGAAAAAAGTGGAAAATTAAAAATTCACACTGTATTACGCAAAATATGGAAATAATACTGAAAAACGTGAAAATTAAAAATTCACACTGAAGGACCTGGAATATGGCAAGAAAACCTGAAAAACGTGGAAATGAGAAAATCACACTGTAGGTCCCAGAATATGACGAAAAATCCTGAAAAAAGTAGAAAAGTAAAAATTCACACTGAAGGACCCAGAATATGTAGAGATAACCTGAAAAACAAGGAAAATTAAAAACTCACACTGAGGGACCCAGAATATGGCAAGAAAACCTGAAAAAAGTAGAAAATTAAAAATTCACACTGAAGGACCCCGAATATGGCCAGAAAAACTGAAAAATGTGGAAAATGACAATAATCACACTGTAGGACCCAGAATTGCGAAAAAACTTGAAAAGCATCGAAAATGAGAAAATCACACTGTAGGACCCATAATGTGCCGAGAAACCCTGAAAATGTGGTAAATTAAAAATACATGGTGTAGGACCCAGAATATGGCGAGAAACCCTGAAAAAGTAGAAAATTAAAAACTCACAGTGAAGTACCCCAAGAATTTCAAAAAAACTTGAAAATCGTGGAAAATGAGAAAATCACACTGCTGGACCCAGAATATGCAGATAAACCCTGAAAAACGTGAAAATTAAAAATCCACACTGTCAGACACAGAATATGGCAAGAATCATGAAAAAAGTTGAAAATTAAAAATTCACACTGAAGGACCCCTCATATGGCAAGAAAACCTGAAAAACAAGGAAAATTCAAAACTCACACTATAGGACAGAGAATATGGCGAGAAATCCTGAAAAAGATGGAAAATGAGAATAATCACACTATAGAACCCAAATTTGGAAAAAAAAAATTGAAAAACGTCGAAAATGAGAAAATCACACTGTAGGACCCAGAATATGCCTAGAAACCCTGAAAACGTGGAAAATTAAAAATATACGCTGTAGAACCCACAATATGTCGAGAAACACTGAAAAATTAGAAAAGTAAAAAATCACACGGAAGGACCCAAAATATGGCGAGAAACCCTGAAAAAAGTAGAAAATTAAAATCTCACAGTGAAGTACCCCAAGAATTGCAAAAAAACTTGAAAATCGTGGAAAATGAGAAAATCACACTGCTGGACCCAGAATATGCCGATAAACCCTGAAAAACGTGAAAATTAAAAATTCACATTGTCGGACACAGAATATGGCAAGAATCATGAAAAAAGTGGAAAATTAAAAATTCACACTCTATTACCCACTATATGGCGAGAAATATTGAAAACGTGGAAAATTAAAAAATCACACTGAAGTACCCCTTATATGGCAAGAAAACCTGAAAAAGAAGGAAAATTCAAAACTCACACTAAAGGACCCAGAATATGGCGAGAAATCCTAAAAAAAAAAGATGGAAAATGAGAATAATCACACTATAGAATCCAGATTTGGAAAAAAAAAATTGAAAAACGTCGAAAATGAGAATATCACACTGTAGGAACCAGAATATGCCAAGAAACCCTGAAAACATGGAAAATTAAAAATACACGCTGTAGGTCCCAGAATATGGCGAGAAACCCTGAAAAAAGTAGAAAATTACAAACTCACACTGAAGGACCCCAAATATGGCTAGAAAACCTGAAAAATGTGGAAAATGAGAAAATCACACTGCAGGACCCAGAAAATGCCAAGAAACCCTGAAAAACATGAAAATTAAAAATTCACACTGTTGGACACAGAATTTGGCGAGAAATACTGAAAAACATGGAAAATTTAAAATTCACACCGAAGGTCCTGGAATATGTCAAGAAAAGCTGAAAAACGTGGAAATGAGAAAAATCACACTGTAGGACCCATAATATGATGGAAAAACCTGAAAAACGAGGAAAATTAAAAATTAACACTAAAGTGCCTGGCATATGGCGAGAAAACCTAAAAAACGAGGAAAACTCAAAACTCACTCTGTAGGACACAGAATATGTCGAGAAACCCTGAAAAATTAGAAAATTAAAAACTTACACTGAAGAAACCCAAATATGGCGAGAGAACATGAAAAATGTAGAAAATTAAAAATTCACACTGAAGGACCCAGAACATGGCAATAAAACCTGAAAAACGAGGAAAAATCAAAACTCTCTATGTAGGACCCAGAATATGGCAAGAAAACCTGAAAAAGGAGGAAAACTCAAAACTCACACTATAGAACCCAGAATATGGCGAGAAAACCTGAAAAAGGTGGAAAATGAGAATAATCACACTCTAGGACCGAGATTTGGAAAAAAAAAAAAATTGACAAACGTTGAAAATGAGAAAATCACACTGTAGGACCAAGAATATGCTGAGAAACCCTGAAAAACGTGGAAAATTAAAAATACATGCTGTAGGACCCAGAATATGGAGAGAAACTCTGAAAAATTAGAAAAGTAAAAAATCATACTGAAGGACCCCAACTATGGCGAGAAAACCTGAAATAGGTGGAAAATGAGAAAATCACACTGTAGGACCCAGAATTACGCAAAAACTTGAAAAACGTGGAAAATGAGAAAATCACACGGCAGGACCCAGAATATGCAGAGAAACCCTGAAAAACGTGAAAATTAAAAATTCACACTGTCAGACACAGAATATGGTGAGAAATACTGAAAAACGTGGAAAATTAAAAATTCACACTGAAGAAACTGCAATATGGCAAAAAAAAACATGGAAAACGTGTAAATGAGAAAATTACACTGTAGGACACAGAATATGACCAAAAAACCTGAAAAACGTGCAATATTAAAAATTCACAATTAAGGACCCAGAGTATGCCAGAAAACCTGAAAAACGTGGAAAATTAAAAATTCACAGTGAAGGACCTGGAATATGGTGAGAAAAACTGAAAAATTAGAAAATAATATACTCACACTGAAGGAACCCAAATATGGCGAGAAAACATGAAAAAAGTAGAAAATTAAAAATTCACACTGAAGGACCCAGAATATGGCAATAAAACCTGAAAAACGAGGAAAATTAAAAACTCACACTGAAGGTCCCAGAATATGGTGAGAAAACATAAAAAAAGTAGAAAATTAAAAATTCACACTGAAGGACCCCGAATATGGTGAGAAAACCTGAAATGTGGAAAATGAGAAAATCGCACTGTATGCTGACAAACCCTGAAAAACGTGAAAATTAAAAATTCAGACTGTATTACCCAGAATATGGTATGAAATACTGAAAAACCTGAAAAATTATAAATTCACAATGAAGGTCCTGGAATATGGCAAGAAAACCTGAAAAACGTGGAAGTGAGAAAATTACACAGTAGGACCCATAATATGACGAAAAAAATTGAAAAACGTGGAAAATTAAAAATTCACACTGAAGGACCCCAAATATGGCAAGAAAACCTGAAAAACGAGGAAAATTAAAAACCTGAAAAAGGTTGAAAATGAGAAAATCACACTGTGGGACCCAGAATATGGCGAGAAACCCTGAAAAAGTAGAAATTAAAAAACTCACACTGAAAGACCACGAATATGGCGAGAAAACCTGAAAAACGTGGAAATGAGAAAATCACACTGTAGAACCAGAATATGACGAAGAAACCTGAAAAAAGTGGAAAATTAAAAATTCACACTGAATGACCCGGATATAGAGAGCAAAACTGAAAATCGAGGAAAAATAAAATCGCACACTGAAGGACCCAGAATATGACGAGAAAACCTGAAAAACCTGGAAAATTAAATATTCACACTGTAGGACCCAGAATATGGCGAGAAACACTGAAAAATATTGAAAATTAAAAATTCACACTATAGGACCAGAATATGGCAAGAAACCTTGAAAAACGTGGAAAATTAAAAATTCACACTGTATTACCCAGAATATGGCTAGAAATACTGAAAAACGTGGAAAATTAAAAATTCACACTGAAGGACCTGGAATATGGTAGGAAAATCTGAAAAACGTGGAAATGAGAAAATCACACTGTAGGACCAAGGATATGACAAAAAAAAACCTGAAAAACGTGGAAAATTAAAAATTCACAATGAAGGACTCCGACTATGGCAAGAAAACCTGAAAAAGGTTGAAAATGAGAATAATCACACTTTAGGACCCAGAAATGCTAAAAAAAAAAAAACTTGAAAATCTTTGAAAATGAGAAAATCACACTCTAGGACCCAGAATATGCCGAGAAACCCTGAAATAAGTACAAAAATAAAAACTCTCACTGAAGGACCTGGAATATGTCGAGAAAACCTGAAAAAGGTGGAAAATGAGAAAATTACATGGTAAGACCCAGAAATGTGAAAAAACTCGGAAAAAGTGGAAAATGTGAAAATCACACTGTAGGACCCAGAATGTGCCTAGAAACACTGAAAAACATGAAAAATTAAAAATACACGCATTAGGACCCAGAATATGTTGAGAAACCCTGAAAAATTAGAAAATTAAAAACCCACACTGAAGGATCCCGAATATGATGAAAAAACCTGAAAAACGTGGAAATGAGAAAATCACACTGTAGGACCGAGAATATGACGAAAAAACTTGAAAAACGTGGAAAATTAAAAATTCACACTGAAGGACCCGTATATGGCGAGAAAACCTGAAAAAAGTAGAAAATTAAAAATTCACACTGAAGGACCCCGAATATGGGGAGAAAACCTGAAAAAGGTGGAAAATGAGAATAATCACACTGTAGGATCAAGAATTGAGAAAAAACATGAAAAAAGTCAAAAATGGGAAAATCACACTGTAGGATCAAGAATATGCGGAGAGCTCTTCTGATCAGAGGAGCGCCGGAGCAGCTGGGGCGCAGGGTCGACTGACACTCGCCAGCTACCCACAACACCCGCCACAGGATCTTAAGACTTCTGGGGAGTGGAGCACAGCTTCTGCTCCAATCCAAGTGCTCGGGACCGGAGACTGCATTAGTTAGGGAAGCAGAAACCGGCCTGAGTAGGGCCACAGGCCTCATCCGGCCGGATCAGCGCCGGGGGTAGCGGGAGCGCAGGGTTGCCTGACACCCGCCAGCTACCCACGACCCCCGCCGCAGGATTTTGGGACTGCTGGTGAGTGGAACACAGCTTCTGCTCCAGTCCAATCACGCGGAACCTGAGACTGCTCTGGTTGGGGAGAGAGAAATCCGGCCTACATAGGGCCACAACCCTCTTCCGGTCAGAAAAGCACCGGGGCAGCTGGGGCACAGGGTCGGCTGACACTCGACAGCTACCCACAACACCCGCCACAGGATCTTAAGACTTCTGGTGAGTGGAGCACAGCTTCTGCTCCAATCCAATTGTGCGGGACCTGAGACTGCATTAGTTAGGGAAGCAAAAACCGGCCTGAGTAGGGCCACAGGCCTCATCCGGCCGGATCAGCGCCGGGGTAGCGGGAGAGAAGGGTTGCCTGACACCCGCCAGCTACCCACGACCCCCGCCGCAGGATTTTGGGACTGCTGGTGAGTGGAACACAGCTTCTGCTCCAATCTTTAAACAGTGACAACGATAACAACTAACCCCAGAGATTACTAGATGGCGAAAGGTAAACGTAATAATCTTACTAACAGAAACCAAGACCACTCACCATCATCAGAACCCAGCACCCCCACTTCGCCCAGTCCAGGGCACCCCAACACACCGGAAAAGCTAGACACGGATTTAAAAGCATATCTCCTGATGATGATAGAGGACTTCAAGAAGGACTTTAATAACACACTTAAAGAAATGCAGGAGAACACTGCTAAACAGGCAGAAGACAATAAAGAGGAAGCACAAAAATCCCTTAAAGAATTGCAGGAGACCACTGCTAAAGAGTTACAAATCCTTAAAGAAAAACAGGATAACATAATCAAACAGGTAGAAGTCCTTACAGAAAAACAGGAAAACACATCCAAACAGATGATGGAAATGAACAAAACCATACTAGACCTAAAAAGGGAAGTAGACACAATAAAGAAAACCCAAAATGAGGCAACACTGGAGATAGAAACCCTAGGAAAGAATTCTGGAACCATAGATACGAGCATCAGCAACAGAATACAAGAGATGGAAGAGAGAATCTCAGGTGCAGAAGATTCCATAGAGAACATCGGCACAACAATCAAGGAAAATGTAAAATGCAAAAAGATCCTAACTCAAAACATCCAAGAAATACAGGACGCAATGAGAAGACCAAACCTACGGATAATAGGAGTGGATGAGAATGAAGATTTTCAACTCAAAGGACCAGCAAACATCTTCAACAAAATTATAGAAGAAAACTTCCCAAATCTAAAGAAAGAGATGCCCATGAACATACAAGAAGCCTACAGAACTCCAAATAGACTGGACCAGAAAAGAAATACCTCCTGACACATTATAATCAGAACAACAAATGCTCTAAATAAAGATAGAATACTAAAAGCAGTAAGAGAAAAAGGCCAAGTAACATATAAAGGCAAGCCTATCAGAATTACACCAGATTTTTCACCAGAGACTATGAAAGCCAGAAGATCCTGGACGGATGTTATACAGACACTAAAAGAACACAAATACCAGCCCAGGCTACTATACCCAGCCAAACTCTCAATTAACATAGATGGAGAAACCAAAGTATTCCACGACAAAACCAAATTCACACATTATATCTCCACGAATCCAGCCCTTCAAAGGATAATAACAGAAAAAAACCAATACAAGGACAGGAACCACGCCCTAGAAACAACAAGAAGGTAATCCCTCAACAAACCTAAAAGAAGACAGCCACAAGAACAAAATGCCAACTTTAACAACAAAAATAACAGGAAACAACAATTACTTTTCCTTAATATCTCTTAATATCAATGGACTCAACTCCCCGATAAAAAGACATAGACTAACAAACTGGCTACACAAACA
The DNA here is from genome assembly GCF_978045245.1 of Mus caroli. NCBI lineage: Eukaryota > Metazoa > Chordata > Mammalia > Rodentia > Muridae > Mus > Mus caroli. The sequence continues at coordinate 442,640 of NW_028227353.1, forward strand.
AGACCCAACATTTTGCGCTTACAGGAAACTCATCTCAGAGAAAAGGATAGACACTACCTCAGAATGAAAGGCTGGAAAACAATTTTCCAAGCAAATGGCATGAAGAAACAAGCTGGAGTAGCCGTTCTGATATCTGATAAGATTGACTTCCAACCCAAAGTCATTAAAAAAGACAGGGAGGGACACTTCATACTCATCAAAGGTAAAATCCTCTAAGAGGAACTATCAATCCTGAATATCTATGCTCCAAATACAAAGGCAGCCACATTCATTAAAGAAACTTTAGTAAATCTCAAAGCACACATTGCACCTCATACAATAATAGTGGGAGACTTCAACACACCACTTTCACCAATGGACAGATCATGGAAACAGAAACTAAACAGGGACACAGAGAAACTAAGAGAAATTATGAATCAAATGGATCTGGCAGATATCTACAGAACATTCTATCCTAAAACAAAAGGATATACCTTCTTCTCAGCACCTCATGGTACCTTCTCCAAAATTGACCACATAATTGGTCACAAAGCAGGCCTCAGCAGATACAAAAATATTGAAATTGTCCCATGCATCCTATCAGATCACCATGGACTAAGGCTGATCTTCAATAACAAAATAAATAATAGAAAGCCAACCTTCACGTGGAAACTGAACAACACTCTTCTCAATGATACCTTGGTCAAGGAAGGAATAAAGAAAGAAATTAAGGACTTTTTAGAGTTCAATGAAAATGAAGCCACAACATACCCAAACTTATGGGACGCAATGAAAGCATTTCTAAGAGGAAAACTCATAGCTCTGAGTGCCTCCAAAAGGAAACTAGAGAGAGCACACATTAGCAGCTTGACAACACACCTAAAAGCACTAGAACAAAAGGAAGCAAATTCACCCAAGAGGAGTAGACGGCAGGAAATAATCAAACTCAGGGGTGAAATCAACCAAGTGGAAATAAGAAAAACTATTCAAAGAATCAACCAATCAAGGAGCTGGTTCTTTGAGAAAATCAACAAGATAGATAAACCCTTAGCCAGACTCACTAGAGGGCACAGGGAAAGCATCCTAATTAACAAAATCAGAAATGAAAAAGGAGACATAACAACAGATCCTGAAGACATCCAAAACACCATCAGATCCTTCTACCAAAGGCTATACTCAACAAAACTGGAGAACCTGGATGAAATGGAGAAGTTCCTAGACAGATACCAGGTACCAAAGTTGAATCAAGATCAGGTTAATGATCTAAACAGCCCTATATCCCCCAAAGAAATAGAAGCAGTCATTAATAGTCTCCCAACTAAAAAAAGCCCAGGACCAGATGGGTTTAGTGCAGAGTTCTATCAGACCTTCAATGAAGATCTAATCCCAGTTCTTCACAAACTATTCCACAAAATAGAAACAGAAGGTACTCTACCCAACTCCTTCTATGAAGCCACAATTACTCTGATACCTAAACCACAAAAAGACCCAACAAAGATAGAAAACTTCAGACCAATATCCCTTATGAATATTGATGCAAAAATCCTCAATAAAGTTCTTGCTAACCGAATCCAAGAACACATCAAAACAATCATCCATCCTGACCAAGTAGGTTTCATCCCAGGGATGCAGGGATGGTTCAATATACGGAAATGCATCAACGTAATCCACTATATAAACAAACTCAAAGACAAAAACCACATGGTCATCTCGTTAGATGCGGAAAAAGCATTTGACAAGATCCAACACCCATTCATGATAAAAGTCTTGGAAAGATCAGGAATTCAAGGCCCATACCTAAACATGATAAAAGCAATCTACAGCAAACCAGTAGCCAACATCAAAGTAAATGGTGAGAAGCTTGAAGCAATCCCTCTAAAATCAGGGACTAGACAAGGCTGTCCACTTTCTCCATACCTATTCAACATAGTACTTGAAGTCCTAGACAGAGCAATTCGACAACAAAAGGAGATCAAAGGGATACAAATTGGAAAAGATGAAGTCAAAATATCACTCTTTGCAGATGATATGATAGTATATATGTGACCCTAAAAATTCCACCAGAGAACTCCTAAGCCTGATAAACAGCTTCGGTGAAGTAGCTGGATATAAAATTAACTCAAACAAATCAATGGCCTTTCTCTACACAAAGAATGAACAGGCTGAGAAAGAAATTAGGGAAACAACACCCTTCTCAATAGTCACAAATAATATAAAATATCTTGGCGTGACTCTAACTAAGGAAGTGAAAGATCTGTATAATAAAAACTTCAAGTCTCTGAAGAAAGAAATTCTAGAAGATCTCAGAAGATGGAAAGATCTCCCATGCTCATGGATTGGCAGGATCAACATTGTAAAAATGGCTATCTTGCCAAAAGCAATCTACAGATTCAATGCAATCCCCATCAAAATTCCAAATCAATTCTTCAACGAATTAGAAAGTGCAATCTGCAAATTCATCTGGAACAACAAAAAACCTAGGATAGCAAAAACTCTTCTCAAGGATAAAAGAACCTCTGGTGGAATCACCATGCCGGACCTAAAGCTCTACTACAGAGCAATTGTGATAAAAACTGCATGGTACTGGTATAGTGACAGACAAATAGACCAATGGAATAGAATTGAAGACCCAGAAATGAACCCACACACCTACGGTCACTTGATCTTCGACAAGGGAGCTAAAAACATCCAGTGGAAGAAAGACAGCATTTTCAACAAATGGTGCTGGCACAACTGGTTGTTAACATGTAGAAGAATGTGAATCAATCCATTCCTATCTCCTTGTACTAAGGTCAAGTCTAAGTGGATCAAGGAACTTCACATAAAACCAGAGACACTGAAACTTATAGAGGAGAAAGTGGGGAAAAGCCTTGAAGATATGGGCACAGGGGAAAAATTCCTGAATAGAACAGTAATGGCTTGTGCTGTAAGATCGAGAATTGACAAGTGGGACCTCATGAAACTACAAAGCTTCTGCAAGGCTAAAGACACCATCAATAAGACAAAAAAACCACCAACAGATTGGGAAAGGATCTTCACCTATCCTAAATCAGATAAGGGACTAATATCCAATATATATAAAGAACTCAAGAAGGTGGACTCCAGAAAGTCAAATAACCCCATTAAAAAATGGGGCTCAGAACTGAACAAAGAATTCTCACCTGAGGAATACCGAATGGCAGAGAAACACCTGAAAAAATGTTTCAACATCCTTAATCATCAGGGAATGCAAATCAAAACAACCCTGAGATTCCACCTCACACCAGTCAGAATGGCTAAGATCAAAAATTCAGGTGACAGCAGATGCTGGCGAGGATGTGGAGAAAGAGGAACACTCCTCCATTGTTGGTGGGATTGCAAGCTTGTACAACCACTCTGGAAATCAGTCTGGCGGTTCCTCAGAAAATTGGACATAGTACTACCGGAGGATCCAGCAATACCTCTCCTGGGCATATATCCAGAAGATGTCCCAACCGGTAAAAAGGACACATGCTCCACTATGTTCATAGCAGCCCTATTTATAATAGCCAGAAGCTGGAAAGAACCCAGATGTCCCTCAACAGAGGAATGGATACAGAAATTATGGTACATTTACACAATGGAGTACTACTCAGCTATTAAAAAGAATGAATTTATGAAATTCCTAGCCAAATGGATGGACCTGGAGGGCATCATCTTGAGTGAAGTAACACAATCACAAAAGAACTCACACAATATGTATTCACTGATAAGTGGATATTAGCCCAAAACTTAGGATACCCAAGATATAAGATACAATTTGATAAACGCATGAAACTCAAGAAGAATGAAGACCAAAGTGTGGACACTGTGCACCTTCTTAGAATTGGGAACAAAACACCCAGGGAAGGAGTTACAGAGACAAAGTTCGTAGCTGTGATGAAAGGATGGCCCATTTAGAGACTGCCGTATCCAGGGATCCATCCCATAATCAGCTTCTAAAAGCTGACACCATTGCATACACTAGCAAGATTTTGCTGAAAGGACCCAAATATAGCTGTCTCTTGTGAGACGATGCCGGGGCCTAGCAAACACAGGAGTGGATGTTCACAGTCAGCTATTGGATGTATCACAGGGCTCCCAATGGAGAAGCTAGAGAAAGTACCCAAGGAGCTAAAGGGATCTGCAACCCTATTGTTGGAACAACATGATGTACTAACCAGAACCCCGGAGCTCTTGTCTCTAGCTGCATATGTATCGAAAGATGGCCTAGAAGCCAACAATGGAAAGAGAGGCCCATTGGACTTGCAAACTTTATATGCCCCAATATAGGGGAATGCCAGGGCCAAAGAATGGGAATGGATGGGTAGGGAAGTGGGGGGGCGCTATGGGGGACTTTTGGGATAGCATTGGAAATGTAATTGAGGAAAATATGTAATAAAAATATTAAAAATCAAAAAAAAAAAAAGAATATGCCGAGAAACACTGAAAAACGTGGAAAATTATTAATACACGCTGTAGGACCCAGAATATGGTGAGAAACCCTGAAAAAAGTAGAAAATTAAAAACTCACACTGGAGGATCCCAAATATGGTAAGAAAAACTGAAAAGAGTAGAAAATTAAAAATTCACACTGAAGAACCCCGAATATGGCGAGAAAAACCTGAAAAAGTAGAAAATTAAAAAACTTACACTGTCAGACCCAGAATATGGCAAGAAACCCTGAAAAAAGTAGAAAATTAAAAAGTCACAGTGAAGGACCCCAAATATGGCGAGAAAACCTGAAAAAGGTGGAAAATGAGAAAATCACACTGTAGGACTCAGAATTATGAAAAAACTTGAAAAACGTGGAAAAAGAGAAAATCACACTGCAGGACACAGAATATGCGGAGAAACCCTGAAAACATGAAAATTAAAAATTCTAACTGTCGGACCCAGATTATGGCGAGAAACCAAAAAACAAGTGGAAAATTAAAATTTCACACTGTATTACCCAGAATATGCCGAGAAATACTGAAAAACGTGGAAAATTAAAATTCACATAGAAGGACCTGGAATATGGCAAGAAAACCTGAAAAAGGTGGAAAATGAGAAAATCACACTGTAGGACCCAGAATATGCTGAGAAACCCTGAAAACGTGGAAAATTAAAAATATACGCTGTTGGACCCAGAATATGTCGAGAAACACTGAAAAATTAGAAAAGTAAAAAATCACACGGAAGGACCCCAAATATGGCGAGAAAACCTGAAAAGTTGAAAAATGAGAAAATCACACTGTAGGCCCCAGAATTATGAAAAAACTTGAAAAATGTAGAAAATGAGAAAATCACACTGCAGGACCCAAAATATGACGAAAAAAAATTGAAAAACGTGGAAAATTAAAAATACACGCTCTAGGACACAGAATATTTTGAGAAATCTTGAAAAATTAGAAAATTATACACTTACACTGAAGTACCCCAAATATGGAGAGAGCACCTGAAAAAAGTAGAAAATTAAAAATTCACACTGAAGGACCCAGAATTGTGAAAGAACTTGAAAAACATCGAAAATGAGAAAATCAGACTGTAGGACCCAGAATATGCCTAGAAACCCTGAAAACATGGAAAATTAAAAATACAAGCTGTAGGACCCACAATATGGCAAGAAACCATATTGAAAAAAATAGAAAAGTACAAACTTCTGAAAAAAATAGAAAAGTACAAACTCACACTGAAGGACCCCAAATATGGCTAGAAAACCTGAAAATGTGAAAAATGAGAAAATCACACTGCAGAACCCAGAATATGCCGAGAAACCCTGAAAAACGTGAAAATTAAAAATTCACACTGTTGGACACAGAATATGGCGAGAAATACTGAAAAACGTGGAAAATTTAAAATTCACACTGAAGGTCCTGGAATATGTCAAGAAAAGCTAAAAAACGTTGATAAGAGAAAAATCACACTGTAGGACCCAGAATGTGACAGAAAAACCTGAAAAACGTGGAAAATTAAAAATTAACTCTAAAGTGCCCGGCATATGGCGAGAAAACCTGAAAAACGAGGAAAACTCAAAACTCACGCTGTAGGACACAGAATATGTCGAGAAACCCTGAAAATTAGAAAATTAAAAACTCACACTGAAGAACCCCAAATATGGCGAGAGAACCTGAAAAATATAGAAAATTAAAAATTCAGACTGAAGGACCCAGAACATGGCAATAACACCTGAAAAACGAGGAAAATTCAAAACTCACTATGTAGGACCCAGAATATGGCAAGAAAAGCTGAAAAAGGAGGAAAACTCAAAACTCACACTGTAGAACCCAGAATATGGCGAGAAAACCTGAAAAAGGTGGAAAACGAGAATAATCACACTGTAGGACCGAGATTTGGAAAAAAAATTGAAAAACGTCGAAAATGAGAAAATCACACTGTAGGACCCAGAATATGCTGAGAAACCCTGAAAAACGTGGAAAATTAAAAATACACGCTGTAGGACCCAGAATATGGCTAGAAACCCTGAAAAAAGTAGAAAATTACAAACTCACACTGAAGACCCCTAATATGTTGAGAAATCCTGAAAAAGGTGGAAAATGAGAAAATCACTCTGTAGGACCCAGAATTGGGAAAAAACCTGAAAAATGTCGTAAATGAGAAAAATCACACTGTAGGACCCAGAATATGACAATAAAAACCCTGAAAAACGTGGAAAATTAAAAATACACGCTGTAGGACAGAGAATATGCGGAGAAACCCTGAATAACGTAAAAATTAACAATTCACACTGTTGGACAAAGAATATGGCAAGAAACCATGAAAAAAGTGGAAAATTAAAAATTCACACTGTATTACGCAAAATATGGAAAGAAATACTGAAAAACGTGAAAATTAAAAATTCACACTGAAGGACCTGGAATATGGCAAGAAAACCTGAAAAACGTGGCAATGAGAAAATCACACTGTAGGTCCCAGAATATGACGAAAAAACCTGAAAAAAGTAGAAAACTAAAAATTCACACTGAAGGACCCAGAATATGTAGAGATAACCTGAAAAACAAGGAAAATTAAAAACTCACACTGAGGGACCCAGAGTATGGCGAGAAAACCTGAAAAAAGTAGAAAATTAAAAATTCACACTGAAGGACCCCGAATATGGCCAGAAAACTGAAAAAGGTGGAAAATGACAATAATCACACTGTAGGACCCAGAATTGCGAAAAAACTTGAAAAGCGTCGAAAATGAGAAAATCACACTGTAGACCCATAATGTGCCGAGAAACCCTGAAAACGTGGTAAATTAAAAATATACGGTGTAGGACCCAGAATATGGTGAGAAACCCTGAAAAAGTAGAAAATTAAAAACTCACAGTGAAATACCCCAAGAATTGCGAAAAAACTTGAAAATCGTGGAAAATGAGAAAATCACACTGCTGGACCCAGAATATGCCAATAAACCCTGAAAAACGTGAAAATTAAAAATCCACACTGTCGGACACAGAATATGGCAAGAATCATGAAAAAAGTGGAAAATTAAAAATTCACACTGAAGGACCCCTCATATGGCAATAAAACCTGAAAAACAAGGAAAATTCAAAACTCACACTATAGGACCGAGAATATGGCGAGAAATCCTGAAAAAGATGGAAAATGAGAATAATCACACTATATAAACCAGATTTGGAAAAAAAATTGAAAAACGTCGAAAATGAGAAAATCACACTGTAGGACCCAGAATATGCCTAGAAACCCTGAAAACATGGAAAATTAAAAATATATGCTTTAGAACCCAGAATATGTCGAGAAACACTGAAAAATTAGAAAAGTAAGAAATCACACGGAAGGACCCCAAATATGGCGAGAAAACCTGAAAAAGTTGAAAAATGAGAAAATCACACTGTAGGACCCAGAATTATGAAAAAACTTGAAAAACGTGGAAAATGAGAAAAATACACTGCAGGACCCAGAATATGACGAAAAAAACTTGAAGAACGTGGAAAATTAAAAATACACGCTCTAGGACACAGAATATGTTGAAAAATCCTGAAAAAATAGAAAATCATAAACTAACACTGAAGGATCCCAAATATGGAGAGAGAACCTGAAAAAAGTAGAAAATTAAAAATTCACACTGAAGGACCCAGAATTGCGAAAGAACTTGAGCGAAAGAACTTGAAAAACATCGAAAATGAGAAAATCACACTGTAGGACCCAGGATATGCCGAGAAACCCTGAAAACATGGAAAATTAAAAATACACGCTGTAGGACCCAGAATATGACGGAAAAAACCTGAAAATCGTGGAAATTAAAAAATTAACACTAAAGAGCCAGGCATATGGCGAGAAAACATGAAAAAAGAGGAAAACTCAAAACTCACGCTGTAGGACACAGAATATGTCGAGAAACCCTGAAAAATTAGAAAATTAAAAACTCACACTAAAGAACCCCAAATATGGCGAGAGATCCTGAAAAATGTAGAAAATTAAAAATTCACAGTGAAAGACCCAGAACATGGCAATAAAACCTGAAAAAACGAGGAAAATTCAAAACTCCACTATGTAGGACCCAGGATATGGCAAGAAAACCTGAAAAAGGAGGAAAACTCAAAACTCACACTGTAGAACACAGAATATGGCGAGAAAACCTGAAAAAGGTGGAAAATGAGAATAATCACACTGTAGGACCGAGATTTGGAAAAAAAAATTGAAAAACGTCGAAAATGAGAAAATACACACTGTAGGACCCAGAATATGCTGAGAAACCTGAAAAACGTGGAAAATTAAAAATACACTCTGTAGTACCCAGAATTACGCAAAAACTTGAAATAACGTAGAAAATGAGAAAAATCACACAGCAGGACCCAGAATATGCAGAGAAACCCTTAAAAAACGTGAAAATTAAAAATTCACACTGTCAGACACAGAATATGGCGAGAAATACTGAAAAACGTGGAAAATTAAAAATACACGCTGTAGGACCCAGAATATGGCTAGAAACCTGAATAAAGTAGAAAATTACAAACTCACACTGAAGGACCCCTAATATGGCGAGAAATCCTGAAAAAGGTGGAAAATGAGAAAATCACTCTGTAGGACCCAGAATTGGGAAAAAACCTGAAAAATGTCATAAATGAGAAAAATCACACTGTAGGTCCCAGAATATGACGAAAAAACCCTGAAAAACTTGGAAAATTAAAAATACACGCTGTAGGAAAAAGAATATCGAGAAACCCTGAATAATGTGAAAATTAACATTCACACTGTCGGACAAAGAATATGGCGAGAAACCATGAAAAAAGTGGAAAATTAAAAATTCACACTGTATTACGCAAAAATATGGAAAGAAATACTGAAAAACGTGAAAATTATAAAATTCACACTGAAGGACCTGGAATATGGCAAGAAAACCTGAAAAACGTGAAAATGAGAAAATCACACTGTAGGTCCAAGAATATTACAATAAAACCTGAAAAAAGTAGAAAATTAAAATTTCACACTGAAGGACACAGAATATGTAGAGATAGACCTGAAAAACGTGGAGAAATTAAAAACTCACACTGAGGGGACCCAGAATATGGCGAGGAAAACCTGAAAAAAGTAGAAAATTTAAAAACTCACAGTGAAGTACCCCAAGAATTGCGAAAAAAACTTGAAAATCGTGGGAAAATGAGAAAATCACACTGCTGGACCCAGAATATGCCGATAAACCCTAAAAATCGTGAAAATTAAAAATTCACACTGTCGGACACAGAATATGGCAAGAATCATGAAAAAAAAGTGGAAAATTCAAAATTCACACTGTATTACCCAGTATATGGCGAGAAATATTGAATAACGTGGAAAATTAAAAAATCACACTGAAGGGACCCCCTCATATGGCGAGAAAACCTGAAAAACAATGGAAAATTCAAAATCACACTACTAGGACCAGATTTATGGCGAGAAAATCCTGAAAAAGATGGAAAATGAGATAATCACACTACAGAACCAGATTTGGAAAAAAATAAATTGAATAACGGTCGAAAATGAGAAATCACACTGTAGGACCCAGATTAGGCCGAGAAACCCTGAAAACGTTGGAAAATTAAAATTTAGGGACCCATGAAATATGT